>NW_005871050.1:5389454-5446425 GCF_000147115.1 Myotis lucifugus | reverse complement strand
AAGCTATGTTCAAGTCCTAACCCATATATCCTGTAAATGTCTTTGTTTGAAAACTAGAGGCCTGGTGCCAGATTCGTGCACCCGTTGGGTCCCTCGGCTTGGCCTGCACCCTCTCACAATCTGGGACCCTTGAGGGATGTCAGACTGCGGGTTTCAGCCTGATCCTGGCAGGCCAGGCCAAGGGACCCCACCAGTGCATGAATCCATGCACCAGGCCTCTAGTATGGATATTAGATCTTTGGTTAATCTCTTCCCAACCTATCCCTCACCCCCTCCCTCTGAGATTCATCAGTCTGTTCCATGTTCCCATGCCTGTGCATTGAGCATCTGCCCCCTGGTGATCAGTGTGCATCATAGCTACTGGTCAAATGGTCAAACGGTCAAACAATATAATGGTCGCTTCGGCTTTTATATATATACTAGAGGCCCGGTGCACAAAAATTTGTGCACTCAAGGGGGTAGGGGGGTCCCCCAGCCTGGGCCTGTGCCCTCTCGCCAGTCTGGGGACTCCTAGGGAAGATAATGACTTGCTGGCTTAGGCCTTGCTCCCCGGGTGGCAGAGGGGCAGGCCCCAATCCCTAGGGTGCAGGCCCCTGGTCAGGGCTCAGAAGCAGAGCAGGCCGGATCAGGGGGTACCACCCCCCTTGTCATGCTCAGACACTCAGGGCAGGGCCAATGGGCAATGGCACCCCTCAGTCAATGCTCAAGATAGGGCCGAAATGGGGGGGTTGGGGCACCGCCCCCCTCGTCCACCCTCCAGGCAGGTCGATCAGGGGGTTGGGGCACCCCCACTTTCACACTCAGGCAGGGCCGATGGAGAGGTTATGGCTCTACCCTGTCACACACAGAACAGGGCCCGTGGGCGGGGGGGGGGGGTTGGGGTGCCGCACCCTGTCACACACAGAGCAGAGCCGATCAGGGGATTGGGGCGCCACACCCTGTCAAACACAAAGCCGCAGGGCGATCAGGGGATTGGGGAGCTCCTCCCTATCAGGCACAGAGCAGAGCCGATCAGGGGATTGGGGCGCCTTCCCCTGTCATGAACAGAGCAGGGCAGATAGGGAGGTTGTGGCCCCACCCCCTGTCACTCACAGAGCCGCAGGGAGATCAGGGGGTTTGGGCGCTGCCCCCTGTCACGCTGATCCCGGTGCTGGGAGCCTCGCCGCTCCGCTGATCCCTGTGCTGGGAGGCATATTACCCTTTTACTATATAGAATAGAGGCCTGGTGCACGGGTAGGGGCTGGCTGGTTTGCCCTGAAGGGTGTCCTGGATCAGGGTGGGGGTTTGCACTGGGGTGCCTGGTCAGGCTGGGTGAGGGGCTGAGGGCCGTTTTCAGGCTGGCGGGTGACTGAAGCTCCCAACTGCTCCTTTTTTTCTTTTTCTTTTTTCTATTCTGGGCCAGCTTTAGCTCTGAGGCCTTGGCTGCTGAAAGCAGGTTTCTGGCCTTTACCTTCTGAATTTGATACAATGTTGTGGTCCGGCTGGCTGAAGCCCGGCTGACTGAAAGCCGGTTTCTAGGGTTTTGTTTAGCTTCTATATTTGCAACATAGTTGCTTAGAGTTGCAGCTGAGAGGCCGGCAAGGTGGGGAACGTTGGAGTCCGCAGTCACTGGAGCAAGCAAGCCTCCCTGCTCGCTTCAGTGCATGGCTGCTGGCCGCCATCTTGGCCCCACCGCCTAATTTGCATAAGGATATGCTGATTAGCCAATGGGAAGGGTAGTGGTCGTACGCTAATTACCATGTTTCTCTTTTATTAGTGTAGACTAGAGGCCCGGTACACAAAAATTTGTGCACTCGGGGGGGGGGGGGAGGGGGGCCCTCAGCCCGGCCTGTGCCCTCTCACAGTCTGGGACCCCTTGGGGAATGACCATCTGCTGGCTGAGGCCTGCTTCCCAGCGATAGGGCCTAAGCTGGCAAACAGACATTCCTCTGGCAGCCCGGCAGCCCTCGGGGATGTCCACTTGCCAGCGGGGAGCAGACCTAAGCTGCAGTTGGACATCCTTAGCGCTGCTGAGGAGACAGGAGAGGCTCCCACCACCACCGCTGTACTGGCAGCCGTCAGCCTGGCTTGTGGCTGAACACAGCTCCCCCATGTGAGAGCACACTGACCACCAGAGGGCAGCTCCTGCATTGAGCGTCTGCCCCCTGGTGGTCAGTGTGTGTCATAGTGACCAGTCATTCCCAGTCTTTCTGCTGTTAGAGTCAGTTTGCATATTAACCTTTTACTATATAGGATAGAGGCCTGGTGCATGGGTGGGGGCCGGCTGGTTTGCCCTGAATGGAGTCCCAGATCAGGGTGGGGGTCCCGCTTGGGTGCCTGGTCAGCCTGGGTGAGGGGCTGATGGCTGTTTTCAGGCTTCCCGCACACCCTTTAGGGTGGGGGTCCCCACTGGGGTGCCTGGCCAGCCTGGATGAGGGGTGAGGGCTGTTTTCAGGCTGCCCTCACACCCTTCAGGGTGGGGGTCCCCACTTTGGTGCCTGGCCAGCCTGGATGAGGGGCTGAGGGCTGTTTTCAGGCTTCCTGCACCCCCTTCAGGGTGGGGGTCCCCACTGGGGTGCCTGGCCAGCCTGTATGAGGGGCTGAGGGCTGTTTTCAGGCTGCCTGCACCCCCTTCAAGGTGAGGGTCCCCACTGGAGTGCCTGGCCAGCCTGGGTGAGGGGCTGATGGCTGTTTGCAGGCTGGCCAAGCCCCCCAGCAGGGACCCTCATCCCATGAGGGTGTGGCCATCCTGGGTGAGGGGCTTATGGCTGTTTGCAGGCTGGCCACAGCCCCCAGCCACCCAAGCTCCCAATGGAGGCTGGCTGGAAGCAGGTATCTGGGATTTATTTAGCTTCTATAATTGAAACTTTGTTGCCTTTTGCGGAGGCCACATCCAGCCAGGGCAGGCAGGAAGCTTAGCTTCCTCCATCGCTGGAGCAACCAAGCCTCCTGCTTGCTCCAGCTCCGTGGCTGCCAGCCACCATCTTAGTTGGGTTAATTTGCATATAGTCGCTCTGATTGGCTGGTGGGCGTGGCTTGGGCATAGCAAAGGTATGGTCAATTAGCATTTTTGTATTTTATTAATGTAGACTAGAGGCCCGATGCACAAATTTGTGCATGGGTGGGGTCCCTTGGAGTGGCCTGCAGAGATTGGGCCCCAGCTCGCACCCCCAGGCTCGCAGTCCCACAGCTCCAAAGCCCCACCTGGCACCCCGCCTTGGCCTGGTGCTGCCCCCTCACCTGCTCCACCATCTCACCATATTCCCACTCTCATCAGGGCCCTTCAGGGCCAGCAGTGCCTCCACTGCCGCCTGCTGCTAGTGCCGGATCTCCAATGCCCGCCATGGTCCATGCTGCCCCCTGGTGGTCAGCGCACGTCATAGCAAGCGGTCCAAGTCCTGGTCTCCTGGTCGAACTTCGGGTCAAACAACCACCTGAGGGAACAATTTGCATATTAGGCTTTTATTATATAGGACAGTATCTTTGCAGAGTAATCACATTGAGATGAGATCACACTGGGTTAGGATACGCCCAAACCCAATGATTGGTGTCTGTCAGAGAAGAGACAGAGAAACACATAGAAACACACAGGAACAGTATTGTGTAATGATAGAGGCAGAGATTGGAGTGATGCATTTACAAACCAAGGAATGCCAAGGATTGCTAGCAACCACCAGATGCCCTAAAGAGAAGAAAGGATCATCCCCTAAAGCAGTAGTTCTCAACCTTGGCTGCACATTAGAATCACTTGGGAATCTTTAAAATCCTGATTTCTGGGCCTCATCCTCCAGAAATTCTGTTTCTTTGTTACTAATATTGTGGCCCCACCCCATAACAAACAGAATTTCCGGAGGATGAGGCCCAGAAATCAGGATTTTAAAAAGATTCCCAGGTGATTTTAATGTGCAGCCAAGGTTGAGAACCACTGCCCTAAAGCCTTGGGGGGGGGGGGGCTGTCAAAACCTTGATTTTGTACTCCTCCCCTCCAGAAGTAAGTGAATAAAATTCTGTTGTTTTAAGCCACTCACTTTGTTATAGCAGCCCTAGCAAACAAATACACTTGTTTTATTTTTGGCATAGCACTTACCATCTAACATACTAAATATTTATTTTGTTTATTATATTTCTCCTCACTAGAGTGTAAGATCATTGAGAGCAGGGACTTTTGTTTATGCTGGTTCCCTAGCACTGAAAGGGTACCTGGCACATAATAGATGCTCAATAAATATTCTCGGAAGGAAGGAAACTTACTGTTCTTATATACTACACTACATACCATGATTTTTTAGTTTGTCTTTTGTTTTTTTAATTTTAAATGGTTTTTGATGTGAAGTTTTTATGTGTTCAAATTCATTTTTTTTTTAGTGGTTTCTGTCATCAATGTTATGCTTGAAACAGCTTTTCCCAATCACATAGTCATATATTCACCTTATTTTCCTTTTAGTATTTTATAGTTTAATTCTTGTTTTGTTTGTTATGAAAAGTTTAAATATAGAGGAAAGTGTAGAGAATAATATAATGTGCAGTTTCATTTTTTTATATTCAATCCTCCATTAATTTGGAATTTATTTTATGTGTGGGCTGAGAGAGAGCTTTAGTTATTGTATTGTTTTAGTTTTTTTCAAAATAGTTAACCAATTATTCCAGCAACTTTTATTGATTAATCTGTCTTTTCTTTACCAATTTGAAATTACACCTTAATAATCATCTAAATACTTATATATACTTAGATCCATAGAACAGAATAGAAATCTTAGCAATAGGTATATTTTATTATTATTATTATTTACACTATTACAAATATCCTCATTATCACCCCTTTGCCCACCTCCACCTTCACTCCCTCTTCCTTATGGATAATACCATACTGTTGTGTCTATAGGTTATGCAAATATGTTCTTTGGATAATCCCTTCACTTTCTTTCATCCATTGCATCTATTTTTGTACTGGCATCACTTTTAAAATGCTGCTTTAGAATAGTTTTAATATATATTCATACAAGTTCCACTTCATGATTCCTCTTTTCTCATTATTTTCTTGACCATTCTTCCCTGTCTATTCTTACAGATGAACATTAGAATCATTGTGAAGTTTGGAAACCATCCCCTTGAGATATTGTTTAAAATTTACCTATGTATTTGTAAACAAAAGCTGCTTATACCTCTAGCCCTCTGCCTCTGTCCTGATTGGAATCCTCCTCTCCCATCTTAAAATAGCCTCCTAGGTAGCTTCAGGCTAACATTGCTGTCAGGGTGATCTTATTAAATGGGGAAATTTAGGTTTTATTACTTTCCTGTCTAAAACTCTTAAGTGACTTGCCTTTCCAGTTGGAATAATGTTCCATGACCTGGTCCTAACTAACCTAGCTATCCCCTCACAAACACCAGATGTTCTGAACTAAGTACAGTTCTTTGGAGGAGCCTCAATCTGATTTCTTCCTTCCCTCACTTTTTGCATAAACAACTCTGCCCCCAAAAGATCCTTCATTGGCCTTTTTGCCTGCTTTAACTCCCTCCAGGCTGCCTTCCCTGACACTGCACCTGGGAAGTGCTTCCTGATCCAGTCACACTCCATTCCCGGCTCTGGGGTTATGTGCCCTCCTCCTTGCCTCCAAACATTTAGCACAACACTCATCTATTGGTTCCTAATTGTTCATTTATCAAAACCTCGAACAAGTAACTCCTTCCTGGGCTTCTGTTTCCTCAGTTACTAAAGAATAAAGCTGGGCCATGATTTATAAGTAAGGATTCTTTCAGCTAAACGTTTATACAGTAGCTTCACCCATTTTGCTATTTATCCCTTGTTTGATAGCTAATAAAGCTGAGGATTGCCAAAAATGCAACTTTCAAGTCAACATATGTTTGGGCTCAACATATGTTTCGGCTAATTAAACCTATGCCGCGTGAACTCTTCTGACTAGAGAAAATTAATACTAATACTGATGACCTTGAAAAACCATGGGATAATAAATTATTCTCTAAGTCAAAGGCAGAAAATATACCTGGTTGTGCTTCCACTGAACTTTCTGTAATTCTTTAGAAATGAGAAAGCCATATATATAGTGTATATATGTACTAATTTTGCCTGTAACTAATGATTTAAATTACCCCTTTCCCCCAAATTCGAAACAAATGACTTAAATGCAAAGCACTTTCAGAATTATTTGAGACATCTGACTTTAACAAGGACATATGAGAAATTCTGAAGCTGGAAGAGGCCCTTAAATAATCCAGGTCAGCCCTGATTTTAGATGAAGGAATTGAGACCCTAATGGGCAGAGTAGCCTACCCCTAAGTGAAACAGCCTCTCCACACATGCCCATTAAAAGTGGAAACTGCAATAACTGTCTGCATACTAGCCACCTTTGGTAAAGCACCAGTGAACCACTAGAGACAATAAACTTGTATTATTAAAGCGGAGGTTTGGTGGTGTTAAGGATTATAACAAATAAGCTTTAATCCCCTCTTTTACTGAGCTACTTTATTAGAGAGGAGGGAGACCTTTGTTTTGCTGCCACATCAAACTTAACTATGATTAGGCACCAACAAAGTAGTAAGCATTAGACAGCACAGGAAATATCTGTAGAGTTCTTTATGCTTGTATAATTGCCTCAAGCATTAGTCACTTGAAAAAAATCGCACACACATAATACTGGAAGACAGAATTTACTACTGAAAGTCTCTTTTCATTAAGATTTCACTTCATCACTAAGAATTAAAATCCATCCCCCAACACTACCACCAAAGAGAACTACTTAACCCGCATATGCTTGAGGTAGACCAACATTATCACTGTTTCCCCTAATGAGGAAAAGGAAGCCTTAAGCAACTAGCTCAAAGCTAAAAGCACAGTTCATTAAGAGCTCCTCTTACTGATTAAATTGGACCAATGTTATAAGTGAAAATTAAAATGGTTTGAAAATTCAAAAATCTCATGGCAGCAGGAAATAAAGAATAACACATATGTATAAAGTCTAGTTTGCAAGCAACTTTTTGATGAGAACTAAATACTCATGTTGGTCAACAGTAAAACTACCACATACCTAGTTTTTTAATTTGTCAAAAACATGACAAGTTAGTCTTAAAGATTAACGTTAAAATATGAAACACAGAACTAGAAATCAAACAGGAACTGCCTAGACCCATGGTCGGCAAACTGGCTCGAGAGCCACATGCGGCTCTTTGACCCCTTGAGTGTGGCTCTTCCATAAAATACCATGTGCGGGCCACGTACAGTGCCATTGAAACTTCATGGCCCATGTGCAGAAGTCGGTTTTCGGCCTGGGTGAGTCTATTTTGAAGAAGTACTGTTGATATTTGGCTCTGTTGACTAATGAGTTTGCAGACCACTAGTAGGCCCTAGACTACTTTAAATTTTATGAATTTGAAATTTCAGATACCTTCCTTTATTTGTCCTAAAAGCTGAGGTCTTTCATTCTTGAGCAGTGGTTCTCAAAGTGCAGTCTCAGGACCTGGCCATAGCAGCAGCATAACCTAAGAACAGGTTAGAAATGCAAATCCTCAGACCCTCCCCTACCCCAGTCCTACTGAAACTACCTCTGGAGGTAGAGGTGGCTATCTGTGTTTTAACAAGTGCTAATGTTTAAGAACCTCTAGAGCAGTGGTTCTCAACCTTGGCTGCACATTAGAATCACCTGGGAATCTTTTAAAAATCCTGATTTCTGGGCCCCATCCTCCGGAAATTCTGTTTCTTTGTTATGGGGTGGGGCCACAACATTAGTAACAAAGAAACAGAATTTCTGGAGGATGAGGCCCAGAAATCAGGATTTTAAAGATTCCCAGGTGATTCTAATGTGCGGCAAGGTTGAGAACCAGGCTCTAGAGAATCCAAACTGCCTTATCTAGGTGCCAACTGGCTGGATAAATTTAACACTTATTGTGTTATTAGTCAGTATTCACTTTTTCTACCTTGTGATCTGTTTCAAACAGCTAAGTAGCAGTGCATGAATAATTTCTGCTCAAATTTAGTCACCCTACAGAGCTCCTGAATCCCAAAGCCTAACAGTAAGCCCAGGTGTCCAACATTTACTAGACTCCAATGTAAGGCTGTATTTCTCCCTCTCAGTGGCCCTTACTGAATTTGATTGACAAGTTTACTCTTTTCTTATGGTAGATCAAGTGTGCTCAGTTCCTCAAGGGCAGGCATCCTATGGGTTTACAGTTTTGCATTCCTCTCTCATAGATTGAGCACGTGTACTTAAAACAAAATGAACACATTTCGCCTGTATAACAAAATTCCCAAAAGTAGATGTCTTGGTGTTTTATATAGATGTAAACTTAGAAAGTAGTTATGCCTGAGTTTTCCTTAAGGACCCCCTCCCCACTGTGATATTTTTTTAAAAACCCTCTAGTATTGTTAATCTTTAAAAAAAAAAAGGAGTCCAGTTTTTTCAGATCTATAAGTGTCATTTATTTTGCAAATCTGAGGTTCATTTACTTTAGTAACAATGTGATCATTCCCCATACTGCCAAAACACTTCATGATTTCCATTTTATTTTTTAAAATTTAACATCATTTTAAAAATCCAAATACGATTCAGAACACTTTTAAGAGCAGTAACTAGAGAAAGGATTTTACCATCTTACTTTATATTGATAAAAACTGCCGTCAAAAAAGGTCCTGCGGTTTACAGATGGATACCGTGCAATTTTTCACCTATTATACTAATCAAAATTGCATCGTGATCCACCCGACAACAGCAAGACAGGTCATTGTACAATTACCAAAAATCAGAAATTATAACCTTCAAAAATTAAAAGAAGACGATAAAATCCTCTTTTCTTCCACAGGCCGGGACAAGTGCAATACTTTATATATAACACAAGTAATGCAACAAATCCCCACCCATGGATGAATGGGTGTGAATGCTGGAGATGTGCGTGAAGATAGTCACAAAGCAGTAGGCAGCACACATTATCACAATCAGTTTTGCATGGATTTGCACAGCCATATATACATATATACGCTGAAATGCAAACCTGCAAAACTAATCGTAAGTAGCAGTGTCTTTGGATATTCTCTACATCAAGAAGAGATTCATTATCCAAGAGTACTAGAAGTGCTCACACTACAGTAGAATAATGGCAAAACTACCTGCACTATGAGCACTTTGGTACTACTAGGATCTTATCTTTGGTAAATAACTGTACACTGCACACAGTTACCAACATCTGCTCCCAACAAACAATGAAAATGCAAAATACAAATCTTTGAAACTTGGCCTATTCAAATGATTACTCAAGGCATACTTTTTAATGCTGTGTATTAGGCAGCCTGTGCCAGAAGGGGCATTTAGGGCAGTAGATTCTAAGCTGCTTCACTAACTGCACTAGATGCACCTTAACACAAGAGACACGTTATGAAGAACAGTTCAAAAGCATCAACAACTTAATTATGCACAAACTACATTTCTCAGTAGCCATTGATTAAATCACCATGGTAATGTAAGAAGTGCTTGCATTGCAGTAGATCTCCAAAAGCTACCTGCACTGTAAGCACTTTTACATGGCCAAGGCCTATTCCTGTAGTAAAATTGTCTTCCACAGGCTCTTCTTTTCCATCTTCACAGATCTATTCAGACTCACCTGGTTAAAAACAAAACAAAACAAAAAAAATTAGATACTGGACAAGTAAACTATTAGTTAATATTCCTGAAACATGCTTTCTTTTGGCTTAAAGTATCCAAGCTAGGTTTTGGAGTTTCAGGCAAATCCTGAAAAATATTAATAATCTGAATTATTTACACAGTTGAAAACACTAGCGATTTCAAAAAGTCCAATTCTTAAGAATAAGTGGATTTTGGACTTCTCTCCATCTAAGAAAACTTGATATCTGCATCCCAGTAAATTCACAGGCCCATTATGTCCACTCTGATTTTATAAGAGGCTTATCTAGAAAAGATGCATGTAAAATCAGGGTGAGTATTCTCTTTTTGAGGTAGGACTCTGTATAAAATGACTGTTAGATTAAATGAATATTCCCTGCCCCCACCCCATTAATAGAAAATGAGAGAAATATTAGAGCTGGTTTAAGAAACAGCCTTCTGCACTCTTCACATAATGCACAGATAGCCTAGAGATGTCACATTTTGATCTATTTCAAAGGGCTCTTGTTCTGTTTAAACATTTATGGACCCATTTTCTCCATTAAACCCAAAGAAGGCAGATTAGCTCTTCTTTCCTTCATGTCATTATCATCCATAATAAAACCTTTTCCCATTTCCA
The DNA here is from genome assembly GCF_000147115.1 of Myotis lucifugus. Classification (NCBI taxonomy): domain Eukaryota; kingdom Metazoa; phylum Chordata; class Mammalia; order Chiroptera; family Vespertilionidae; genus Myotis; species Myotis lucifugus. The sequence goes on along the minus strand of NW_005871050.1, from coordinate 5,436,201 downwards.
AGTGCTTATTTTACCTAAGAACATGCAGCAAGGAAGTGAGCCCCTACTTGAAAAGGGCTCACAAGGTTCCCCTACCTCTTCCATGATGGGTTAAAATGTGTAAAAAAGAAAAGTCAGAGACATAGAATTTGTAATACATTTAATTAGTGTGGGTATCTTAAAAGTTGAACTTCCATCATGGTATCCCACACAACTAATTCTAGGGCTTTAAAAAAAACCACTATTTTAACTGACTCATTACAATCACACAAGTCTAAAATGGATTTTCTACAGAAGACTAAAGCTAACATAGAAAATAGTAATTTTCCTCTTACATCGAGTTTCTACACCTCTAACGTTTTTTTCACCATTAAAAAATTACTCCAAACTGGACCCAACTTGGCAAAACTGAGCCCCACATGACTCAGAGAAAGCACCTTCTGCAGTTAGTACCTTACTTTAATTATCTATTCATCTTGTGTACATCCCCTTGGGCAGACACACTCCAACCTTTTGAAATTGTAAAAAGAGAACAAACAAAACCCCCTCGCTATCGCCTTGGCGAATCCCTTGGCCTCTTCCCGGGGCTCTCACACCCTTACCTACTGCTCCCATTGAAGTCTGAGCAGCCAGCGTCCAGGGTGTGCTCCAGCTGCTCACACCACGCGCTCAGGTCCTCGTGCGGCAGCCGCAGCCGGGAAGATTAAAGAGAAAGAAACAAAGCATCATGGGAAACAGAGTTCTCCATTCAAAGCACCAAAAAAAAAAAAAAAAAAACCGCGCCAAGCCCACGCCCCCCTCCCCCTCCATTCCGGTGTTGGTGGGAATGGAGCCAAGGGGGAGGAGAGTCCCTCTTTCCCCCTCCACGTACACCCCCCAAATTCTCCAGGAACTAAAGATCAGCAGTGGAGGAGAAATGGGGATGCTTTCCCGCGCGCGCCCCGCTGCCCCTCAACTGCACGCTGGTACTGTGCTTTCCTCAAGTCCTGCCTGCTCCGTCCCCTCCCACCCATCCAGTCAAGTCTCCCCATCACAGCTGCTCCCACGCAGGTCCCCCGCCTTCTGCCTGGGCCGCCTGCCTAGACAACCCCGCATGGAACCTGACTTGGACCCGCGCCCGCCCCTCGCAGGTGGCACGCGCGGTGATCCAGCACCAGTCACCCCTCTCTGCGTCTCCCTCCCCGATGCAACCCGGGGCTGCACGCCACCCAAGCGCTCAGGTCCCGCGAAGCCGGAAGAGAAGAGAAGCAAGAAAAAGCGTCCAGGAAATTCTTTGGGGCCGCGAGAGCACCCCTCACCCGCAGCGCCCCTGTCCAGAACAGCGCGAGACACTAGCCTTCCCGCTACCACTTGAAGAGCGCTCCGTCCCCTCGCCCTCTGTCCGAAGCTATATCCCTGGGAAAAGCCCGCCCCTCTGCCTTTAATAGCCCAGGGAAAAAAGCCCGCCCCCGCCCACCCGGCCCGCACAGGAATTAGGAAACGGAACCCCTTCTCCGTCAAAGCGAAAACCCCACCGAGTCCCAGTTACCCACGGGCGAGCGCAGGCGGCATTTTCCCCTCTTTACCCCAACCCCAGGTCCTTAATTAAGAGGCGCGCCTGGGAAGCCGGCCCCGGACAGCATCGGTGCACTGGCGCCAAGCCCAGGATGGTGCACTCGCCACCACCTCGTCCGGTAGGGCTACCAGGGCGCTCGTCCCCTCTCCTCCCTGGAGATAAACTGCGAGGCCCACGGATCCGTGGGACCTGGGTGTCCCCACCACCACCACCTGGCGCGCGCCTGCGCGCCACCGAGCCGCTAGATTGAAAGTGTTCCTAAGGCCCGAGGAGGAAAGAAATACACAGCACATTCACTCTAGGCACGTGTGAAAGTTTTAACCTCTGGCACCTTGTGCTAATGTTAGGAGGGTTTTGCCTTTGCCATGCGGCCCCCACCCCCCATCAGGGTTTCTTGGCTGGCATCGCTAGCGGTAGCTGCCATAGAGTACACGCACAAGTGCAAGGAAGATATGATGAAATTATTTTGCTTTCTCTTCTCATTCCACAGCTAATGAAAACAAATTGAGGGCAGACTGCTTAAAGGCCAAAGCCCAAGTACACTCTGTGTAAAAAAAATAAGACGGTGTCTTAGTTTAAGAAACACAATAAAAATGGAATTAAACATCCCAGACGTTGTACACTGGGCAAAATGCGCTCATCAGACGAGTTACAAATCACAGAAGGCAGTGAACACGCAGGGTTCGGTGCAGACGAGTTACAAATCACAGAAGGCAGTGAGCACGCAGGGTTCGTGCAGGAAAACACTGGAGGGCAAGAGGGGGTGGGGTGTTAAGGAGCGAGAGGAGGGGGAACGCAAAATGAGACATGGTGGCAGCCCAAAGCCACAGAAAAGGGCGCCACGTGATTCTTAACCTGGTGCACAGTAGTAGTTCAGGCAAGAAAATTGCAAAAGACTGGCCTCTCCTGCCCCTGGCCCATGATGGAGTCCAACCTGAATGGGCCAGCGGAGGATGCCAGGAAAGCCACACTGATTTCTCCAACGTGAGTCACTCTTACAGGTGGGCTTTCTCCCTTTTCATAAAATGAGCAAACAGACTTTGCAGCCCACCCTGGTGGGTCTGCCTGATACTTTCTGGAAGCTATACAGCCCCAAATTTTTTACCCAACCAGATTCCTCCGGTGAGATTGCACCCACTACAATGCAACTTTCGACCTTGAATGGTAACGACTAGCAGTGGAAAGAGGAGCAGAGGGAAGAGATCTTAAACCCACTTTAAGAAACATTGTAGTAAAGCAAGATAAGAACAGTACCTTTAAGCTTGAGCAAAACCTGAAGTAAAAGAAAGGGTTTTGCAAAAGTGGCGCGAAGATAATATCATGTGATCCGACCCCAGGGCTTCTCCTTCCCCTTTTGCCAAACTCCCCCCCCCAAAAAAAGGGGGGTAGGGAAGTTACATCCGCTCCTCACGAACTATTAGCATAATTAATTGTGTCCTGCAGCTGCAGACCGTACTCCCTGTCAATAAGTAAACATATCCTCATCCTCTTCACCATCGGAACAAAAAGACCCATTACTCTGATTTTGGAAAATGTTCCCAAATAAATTTCATTTTCATCAAAAGTCTTACTTTGGCATTCCGACTATGTTTATGTGTCTTGGTTTGAGAGACAGAATAGAGTTAGAAAGTACGAAATCATCTTATTAAAAAGGAACAAGCGGGAGTAGCTCCCCAAAAGTGAGATATTTAAGTAGAGGCATTAAATGGAAATGCCTTTTTGAGGGACTTCACTAGTTTAAAATTTTCCAAAAGTTTTCATCGGTTCTTCAAACAAGACATCCTCCCAGAGTCTTCCTACTTGGCCCCCCAACTCCCACCCCTCCTTCCCTTTAAAGCTAGAACAATACCCGGAATAAGGTATTTTGAGATTGCTTTATCAGGATATTTTCTTGTTTTTAATGTTTTTAGAGGCTTGCAACCTATAGAATGTCTGGATCAAGTTCCCAAGTGGCGAAAATAATTTATTCCATTTATGTACCTGTCTACCACAAGATAATTTAAGGGCAAGATACAGGTTATTAAAAAACCCAGGACACACGAAGAAATTTTTGTCTTTTTTCTCTTGGAAAAACGTAATGGCCAAAATACCTAGAGAATAATAATAATAAAAAAAGGCTAAAGAACAAAGCATTTCTCTCTCTCTCTCTCTCTCTCTCTCTCTCTCTCTCTCTCTCTCACACACACACACACACACACACACTCAGAATAACTAACAGCTCAAAGAAAAGCACGTGATCCCTTCATGCTTTAAAACTTGTGGTCATGCTGAGGCTAAAAGCTAAGAGCTTGTGACCCCACAACCCCTTCCCCTCCCCCAGACCACAGCCCAGGGCTTAAGGCTCCAGGCTCCCACCAGGCTCCAGCTTGCTCCCAGTATTGTGAGACAAACAATACTAAGACATTCTACAAATTAAAGGAGCCACAGCTCCTAGCCCCAGTCATGTCATTTATGCCTGAAGAGATTGGCCTGTGTGAGTGTTTGTATATGTGTGTATATAAATGATAAAAGTCATATAGAACGTATGCTTATACAGAAGTCCACTTGTTCTATTAGAATGTGTAAGAAAGGTATAGAAACTGGCCAAGGGGAGCGAGAACTTATCCTTTGTGAGACTAAGAATTCTAATCACAATTTAAAATTCTTGTCATTATTTTGAGTTTATAATGGATTTTTTAAAAACAGATGTCCTGTAAAGTATTGCCCCTAAAATCAAGATATTCTGAGCTTTTATCTGCCTGAAAAGGGGAGGAGAGACTCCTCTATATTGACCTCTAGATTTCATTGTGCCTTATAAAGCAGCCATCTAAAGTAATTTGAGTTTTAGCACCTTTAAAAATACCAGTAATTGACATTTTACCCAGTTGAAAAATCATTTCATTTGATTTAGAAATAATATCTAGTGGCTCTATTAAACCTAATGATCGGTATCTTATAACAAAAAGGTCCCCATGGAAACCAGAAAGTAATTTAAGAGTATTATGTTCCTCACACAACTAGAATAGAGCTTTTGTTCAATGTGTATTTACTACTTTAATTTTTTGGATGACACTTGCAGTAAGGTCTCTTACACTCTAGTTTTGCATGGGATCAGGAATTCAGTGTCTTAGTGCAATATGTGTTTTGCTCTAGTTGTGTGGTTCTGTGTTCCTGTGTGAGTGTGCATGCCTATGAGGCCTAAAACAAAGCCAGCAAATCAGAACACTTAGTGAGCAAAATGGGGTGTGTGTGGGGGTGGAGGTACCAAGGAGAAAATATTTCAGATGCTATTATGTTACTTGATTCTAGAGCAGGAACTGTGACTTCCTTAGAATCAAATAAAACTGGTCTTCACTAACTTTGGTTTTGTAAAATAAATATTCCTTTATTTACAAATATTTAATATTTTTAAAATGAGTCCATCTTGTTTTGAATGGCCAGAAAACTAAGATAAATCAATATGATAAAAAACTAGAATATTTTGTTTACCGACCCTTCATTTGTTTATGAAAACTTATGTCAGCAAAACAAAGGGAAAAATTAGAGGTAATAATGAGTTTCTGATTGTTATTTCTTTTCAGTAGTATCTAACAACATACATCATGGAAATAAAATAAACAATACATCTCTAGTGTCAATGTGAATTAAATCTCAATTTCAAAAAATTTATTCCTTGGTAAGAAGGAGAAAATGTCACTAATTGAACATACACAGTTAATATGATTTGGTTTAAAAATGTAGAAATTAAAAATATATTTAACCTAATCTCAAAGAATTTATTATGATAGCAAGAAGTGCATTAACATTCTGAAATGTGCATAAGTTTAAGATATACAATTTATTAGATTTTATTTGTTAGTAAATTACTTTTATAAACTAATCTTTGCTAACTTTGATACTTAATAAATATTTCAGTATTTACAAACATTTCTGTTCTTTATTAATGAGTTAATATTTTGAATGAATTACAAGAATAAATTACAATAGAATAAACTTATATCTTGCACAATTCAGATGAAATATGTTGGTACTAGCACTTACAACATGGAACTAATTTTGTTAATATGTGGTGCTTTAAAATTGCCTTGTTCCATGGAACTTTGCTTCTTTCAGTAATATGTTAAAACACAGTTTTCTTTCACTAACAACTGTATTTTTACAGATGAAATATTTTATGCAAAATACTTATGTAAATATTGAAATATATAAAATAATCTGCCTTCCATCAGTAAAAAAAATTGTTTCTCAAATTAATTCTCCTAAATTGAGAATAGACTCAATAGACATTAAAGTGATTCACTATTAAGACTAAATAGTGTTAAAGGTATTTTTACACTGTTTGAAACACTTTGATTTTCCTGTTTATGTGACCTTAGAAGTGGAACTTCTGGTATTACAAACCATAAAATTGCTAGCAGACTATAATACTAAAATCAAAGAAAAAGCTATAAAATAGAAATGTTTTACACACATTACTTCTTTTCAATCACTTTTCTGATTAAATTTGTCCATCTTTTGCACCATTATTAATTTTCTAAGTGAAAAAAAATAGTCATAGTATGGAACATGATGAAAGATAAAGTTTTATTTTCAAAACACAGTCTCCAAAATCTTATCACCATAACATTTTCTTCCAAAGCCAGCAAATCATGGTGTTAAATATTATCTAATTATATAATAATTTTACACTAGTAAGTTTGTTAATTGAAAATGTCATGATTACGAACTAAAAACTCTAGATCACAACTATTCTTTTAAAGTTAGAAAAATTGAAATCATTTAGTATTCTCTCCGCTATAATTGAAATAAAGCATGATATGATTCTACTACCTATGTAGAAAGAGAGCACAATGATAGTTTTTGGAGCTTCTCTCTCTTTTTTTTCTCCTCAAAGATAACATTTATCTTCAGCTAGTCCTCCGCTCAAGTTAGAGATTCACTTTAACTGTCTCCTGACTTGTGATTGCTGAAGGAAGTAGGACTATTGTGTGGCCTTTTTCATGCTGAGGAGTAAGGCTCAGTGAAATGTGTTGAATTATCCAGATGCCTGAAAGAACTGCAATGAAAATTTAGAACAACCTAAATAGAGCTAACACTCACTTGTAAAAGGGAATCTTTCAACAGATATAGTCTACAGAGGACATCAACTTTAAAAATGAAAGAGATTTTATTTTCTCAAAACAAATGAAATTTAGCTTACTTTTGAAAATCTTACAAGAATGTCTAAGTCAAAAGGAAGACTAATGATTAAAATCAAACATGAAAAGATGCAATTTTATTTTTAATTATATAATTTATATCTCTGCTTAGAGCTCTACATGTATTTTTATTCTTTCAGAAAAGAGTGATCTGTCCATACCATTCCACACTTTTTCAAGTCCTAATGAATTTAACTACTTGAAATTTTACTCCCTAAAGTAAAAAGAAAAAAGAGTCACATCACTAAGACAAACAGCTCCTTTATAGTTGTTAGTCATCCCATTTCTATAGCTGCTACTTATTAAGACATCTTTAAGAATTAAAACACTTTATGTGTTAGAAGATTAAGAAAAAAAATATGGAAGCTGTAATTCAATATGGGTCGCATATTTTTAAAAATGTTTAGGTATCAAAACTTGCTGAACTAAATAACATTATTATAGGATGTGTTTTAAGTACTCAAGAACTCAAGGTTAAAGAAGCAAACATGATATGTTGGTACGTATTACAAAAAAAATACTGTACTACAGAATGTTAAACCTTTTAATGTTTTTTATAATTAATTAACTAGACCAAAGTTCAGTGTTTCCTTGGAGGATATCAAGGCTAATAAACAAAAGCATTTTAAATATAGTCTGCTTGTTGATTTTGGAGAAATGGCAAGACAAATAGTCCTAGTGAACATCTATAGTTAAATTATATTTTTAGAATATAATACTTGACTAATCTGTAAATCCTTTCATGTTTATTTCATTTGAAATTTTGCTTTAAAGACCTTTTAAACAAATGCATGGAAACCACTAGATCTTGATGAACTATAGTATTTAGCTTCTTTAGAGTAAGATATACACCTTTCAAATGTTAATAGCCTTCAGACTCAATTACACTACTTGAGGCTTTCTTTAATTTGATCTGAAATAAAATATATTTTCTTCCTTTGCATGTTTTAGTAATGCTTTTTCAGCTCTCAGAAATATACTTATTCTTCTACACTGTATTATTTATATGTATCTGGATATTTTTAACTAGTTACCAGATATAGTTATAGCCATATCTTTATTGCTCAACACAAATTTTTTTTTAATTTAATGTGTCTAAAGATAATCAACAAACAAGAAATTGAATAGACCCCATCAGTTTGGTTAATCACCTAACAAAACCAAGGCCAATTTTTATTTGTTGTATTAGTCCTACTCAACTAATTACCCCTTTTCATTGAGCTTCAAAAGGCTCTTCTTAAAATACTACTTTATAATCTTTAAAATCTGCTGGGGGGGGTCAGAATTCATACATTTACCTGATTTTTTTCTTACTTCTGTGTCAGATATTTAAATATAAAAATTAAGAGATTTCATTTTATATTTTGGTTCCTAAACAAAGTGCCCTATTTATGCTGGTTTGGGAGCTACAGTTCTTTGGTTTTCTGCAATTTCAACTATTTCATTTACAATTCAAACGCACCATTCTTAAACTAATCTCTATACTTGATTAATCCTTGAATGCATACTGCATCTTTCTTAAACTCCAGCAACAAAGTTAACAAGTTTACATAAATGTCTTGATATTTAAGATCTAAACCCCTTAGAAAATTAATCCTAAAGTTAATTTTTCTGGTTTTTAACACTACCACATATCTGCAGCTACATAAATTAACCCTAGTATTTTACAAATTAGCACAAACTGAAAAAATCCCAAATTCCAATTTGCCTTTCATTATGCCTGACTCCTCATCAATTTCTTAGTTCTTTCAACACTAAGTTTATGATGTACTAACAGTATTAAACCCTGAAATGACAGAGCAGGGTATCTTTTAAAGGATAGGTTGAGCCAATATTTCAGGTTGGCATTATTTTAGTGGGCATCTAATCACTTCATTTCACAGATGAGGAAACTGAGCCTGGACTCCACCCCAATAACATGACTAAGATGCCTTCACCAATTGTCACAGAGCCAAAATAAAGAAAACCACTAGTTTGGTCTATTTTGAAAGGAACTTTATATAGTCCTTGACTTATTTTCCATCTCGATTTTCCTGTAGGGCAATTGTGAAGACTAAATGAGATAATCTGAGAACGCAACAAAATGATCACAATACGTGGCATTTCAGAGTGCTCAATAAATGTACTTTTTTCCTTTTTTTCTCTTTCATGCTGATGAGTTAGGACTATTTCTCAGACTTCTTGCCAAGATGTTGACTTCTTACTGCCAGCCATATTTGTGGCACCAGAGATGCAAGCAAGACACTGAAAGAGGGTTTGGGGAGACTCAGGCTATCAAAAATTTAACATTCCCGTCATCCTCACACTTTAACCACATTCTGATTATACCAGCTGAAAAGACATAAAGTGTTCCAAGAAACCTGACACAGGGAAATGGGTACATGCTGTATTTCTTACCCCTCACTTCAGATTGGGATCCCAAATCATGATTCCAAATTGAACGGAACCAAATTTTTGCCACCATGAATTGCTTTTTGTGATATTGGTTTCAAACTGTTTATTAAGAAACAGAAGACTCAGAAAGAACCTTTGACAGTCCTCAATTTCCTGCTCAAGAGACTCAGACAGAGAAACTTACGCCTAATTTGAATTAAGTATGGTAAATAGAGGGCTTCAAACAGAAGCCTGTTAGCTAGATACCCCCTGTGCCGCATTGTTTCTGAGTTGACTAGCAAGAATTTTCCTGCCCTATATGTTTCACTCTTAGTTAACTACCTGTAAATAGCCCATTCTCGTTTCCAAAATCTAATACCCTGCCTCGCTTTTCTCCTTTGTCCAAAAATGTTTTATATGCCCAATGTTGCTTTGCTGTCTTTGGAATTTTCATGCCTATGTGAATTCCCCAGGTGCATGTATCAAAACTTTGATTTTCTCCAGTTAATCTGTCTCTTTCAATTTGATGATTAGCTCAGCCAGAAGAACTTAGAAGGTGGGAGGAAAAGTATTAATATTTTAGCCCCCACAAAATAAGGAACATTTGATCATCAAAATGCTACTTTATGTTCAAATTCATAAGCTTCAATTAAAATTTCCTCAGATATCAATTCCTTCTTAGTTTTTCTTCAACTATATAGTTAAAAATTAGAAACACAGCTCACTCTCTGATGCCTTTATATATACTAGCTTGACATTAAAAGAACTATTAATATTATATAAACTGTTATACCATCTGTGTTATAATTCTGCCTCATCAGGTTTTATGGAATGACCCCCTCACACCATTTCCTTCATTCCACCAGGCATGTCATCAAAGGAGAATAAATTAAGTATTGTGCCAGAAAATGTGGTCTACTTTCTAAAAGGCATCTATCTCTAGCTTTCAGAAATGCCTTTTGGAATGAGCAATGTGGAAACAGTGTCCCCATTGTTGTATAGGAATGTCATGAATTGGATCCCCACCCCAGCCTTTTATAGAGAAAAAGAATAAAAAGCGTTCATCCGAGTTTAAAATTATCATATTTTATAGCATATGCTAACATGCTAATGAGATGAGGTATTATCACATCTTTGCTGAGGCTATTATGGATAATTGAGCTTTGTCCATCCACCCAACTAGATTGTAAACTCTGTGATGGTCAAGACAACTTCAACTTTGTAGTTTTATGAGACCCCTTTTAGAACATGTTGACACTTCCATTGTTGGTCTAGTGACTAGGTTGAATATTTGTATTGGGGGATATCAGAAATGCCAGCTCTTTTGCACTTTGTAAATTCCATTTCAACACTGTTTACTAGTGACTAAAAACCGTATAGATAACATGAGCAATTCTTTAACTCTGTCTAAAATATATCACTGAGAGATCAATGTTCCCCTAGTAAATAAAGATAACTCTAGGGAGTTTCTCTGTAAAGATTTAGACAGCTCACAGAGAAGTTCCTTTTGGTGGTTTGACATAGAAAGGGGTAGGAGAAGATTAAGGGACTTCAGTTTAGTTCAAAGTGTTGGAGAGAGGTTTTTGCATCTCAAAGAGGGGGAGGAGGAGGGAATCTAAGAAGACTGGGGCTGGGAATTTGGCCCTTTTCCTTCCTACTGACTGCCTTAAACTCCCTCTCCCAAAACCTTATGGTGATGGAGAAAAGGGACCTGGATAGAGAATCAGGAGATTTCAGTTTGAGTCTGCGCTCTGTCACTAACTACCTGAATGACATTTAAGCAAATCACTTACTAGATTACCTCTGAGGTCTCTTCCCACTCCATAAATCTTTGCTCTTTATCTCATTCTCCCCTCCTTTTTGTTCTTCCTTTCCCCCCACCCCCACCCCTTCTTCCTGGTATTCCTTTAAACTGCAATAATAGTAATAATTAATTAGTTACCTCTGGAGAGAGAGTTGAAATGGTGTGTGGAGTGTTAATGGAAACTAGCTTTTTATCTCTGTCATGAACTTTTTTCTTTATTTCTGTGGGTTTTCTTTATTGATTAAATTATAATTTCTCATGAATTTAAGATGCTTACTAGTATTACATTTAAGTATTCAATAATCTGCCAAAAATTTTTCTTGTTTGTAAATATAAATGTTAACACAAAACATTTGGTCACAAAGAGTGCAGTAAATCAGAGATTAATGTGGTATTATTCCACATAGATTTACCATGTAGAAAAATAGTCCACAAAAGTAAGTGTTGGACCCCATGGCTCATGTTGCTTTTTACTTCATTTTTAAGCTATAAATAAGGGTTTGCATTCATGTATGCCAGCAGAAAGATTCTGGGAACCCCTTTGACTATAATTGTATCCGAAGTGGATTAATACTTTATCTCATGACATGGACACATGACTGTCAGAGATTTGGGCAGATCAGTGGTCTCTAGTTCTCTCTCCTCCCATTCTTTAAGGACTCTTTCAAGTCACACCTCCTGCCAAGCATGCTGTGATTCCTGCTTTCTCTGAAAAACCATGGCACTTGAGTTCCATTTTGTTTAAGTTGTGTACTTGGGTATTTATACAATAATCTAACAACAGTAATGATCTGTGGTCTCTCTTTTAGAGCTCAACAATTTTCAAAGCACATCAATAAACATGTATTATTTTGTTTAAAATTTATCTAAAACCTGTGAGATAGTTGAAATTATCCCTATTTCCATGGGCAGAACTGAGGCTCTGAGAGGATAAATAATTTGGCATGATGGAGCCTGTGCTGGAATCTGGGTTGGCCTGTTACTCAACATCATTTCAGAAATCTTTATTCTCACCACAAAAGAGACACAGCAAAGTCATGATGGGAGCATTTAGAATAGTAAATCAGAGTAAAGCCTGGTGCTGGTGTCAGTGATGGAATGTGTCTTCCCTCAGAGCTTGTGAGAGGGAGGGAAATAGAATTCTCTGGGACAGAGTTACATAGTGGTTTAGCCTCCAATGAGACTTTTTTTGGGGAAAGTTTAAGCTCATATGGATTAAGCTCACTGTTGGTTCCTTGAACACTGCACTGTCCAATAGGAAGGTAATATAAGCTGCACATGTAATTTTAAATTTTCTTGTAGCCAAATTTTAAAAGTAAAAGAAACAAGGGAAATTAAGTTTAACAGTACACCTTATTTAACCCAATGTATCCAAAATATACTCATTTGAATATGTAATCAATATAAAATTAGTAATGAGATATTTTTCCTTCTCTTGGTATTAAGTCTTTCAAATCTGGTGTGTATTTTATACTTATAGCACACTGCATTTCAGACAAATCAGATTTCAAGTGCTCAGTAGTACATGTGGCTAGTGGCAACCATATGGGACAGCACAGACAGGGGATTTTTGCTGCCTTCTGGCACTGACCACTCTATTAATATCACTAGCTATTCTGTCTCCATCTTTCTTCTTCATCTTCCACAGTGTGACTGTTAGCTGTTAATATTGCTTTGCCAATGTTTTCAGATCATCAAGCCATCTCTGTAATAAAGGGTTCACTCCATATTTATCTCATAATAAGAGATAACATTTATTGAGTATGTATTATATGTCAGGCCTGCTTCTAAGTGCTTTAACTTTATATGTATTAATTCATAAAATCATCATAACAACAGTATGAGCTAATCTTTTCACCATCTCCTCACTTTACAATTGAAGAAACTAAAGTATTTAACTCCCAAAGTTACCCAACTATGAAGTACAGGAAGCTTGATTTTAGCCCCACAAGCTTAACCACTTCTCCACCCAACCCCACCCTGGCCCTGCTCCAGAACTAGGGCCACAAACAACAGGAAAAGTAGTACTTCATTTCAGTCAGTGACAGAAGTACATACAACTTGGTCTCAGCTCCTCCTGAGCCCTTCAGACCTGTGTGGAATTTGGACACAACGGTTCTTCCTTTGTGTGGTGGTTGCTATAGCAGCTAGTACATAATATATATATAGGGTTTGTGTCTATCTATTTGGGTCTGTACCTACACACACACACAGACACAGACACACACACACACACACATGCACACATACATGTGCGCACAAACTATCCTATATAATAAAAGCTTAATATGCTAAGTGTCCGGTTGTCTGGTTGGCCGATTAACCAATCAAAGCGTAATATTCTAATGATATGCTAAAGCCACTCAACTGCTTGCTATGATGTGCACTGACCACCAGGGGGCAGACGCTCCAACCAGTAAGTTAACTTGCTGCTGGGGTCCGGCCAATCGGGACTGAGCAAGACAGGCTGGACATGCCCTGGAGCCCTCCCATGATCCCTCCCCAGCTGGCCAACCTCCCACATCCCTCCACGCTCCCATCTTTCAATGGTGGGGTCCCTCAGCCTGGCCTTCGTCCTCTTGCAATCCGGGACCCCTCAGGGGATGTCGGAGAGCCAGTTTCATCCCGATAGCAGAACGATCGGTCTCTATGATGCACACTGACCACCAGGGGGCAGACGCTCAACGCAGGAGCTGCCCCTGGTGGTCAGTGCGCTCCCACAGGGGGAGCGCTGCTCAGCCAGAAGCCTGGCTCACAGTTGGCGAGCTCAGTGGCGGTGGCGGGAGCCTCTCCCACCTCTGCAGCAGCACTAAGGATGTCCAGCGAGCAGGCTTAAGCCATCAGTCGGACATCCCCCGAGGGCTCCTGGACTGTGAGAGGGCCGAGGGACTGCCCCCTCCCGAGTGCACGAATTTCATACACCCAGCCTCTAGTAGAGTTCATAAAAACCATAGAATTAAAGAGCCAGAAGGGCTCTTAAATGCAGTCTCATCAAGAAAGTGCAGCTTGGCACATTAAGGAAACTTGCTCAAAGTTCCACAATTAAACTAGAACCCAGATCATCTGACACTTCAAGATATTTCATAGCTACGAAATACCTCTTATGATAGCAATTCCTACTTAAAAGTAGCAAGTCTATTCTCACTAATATACACTTTATCCAATGTTTATCTTCACTGCCAAAGTATATATTTTTTTAATTTTTTCAGTATTTGTAAGAAGCATTTATGCTTGTTAGAAATTTAAATTTGGAAAGCTCAGAGTTAAGTGGATTCCTCTTGCCTTGCCTTTAGTTAAACATTTACATTGTTTTCTAAATGTTTCACCAGGTCAACAGCATATTGCATTTTTTAAGGATTGCACACTTATTTAAATTCTCTACTACCCTAATTCTGAACCCTTAATAAATGTGTAATTAACAAAATTGAAATTGTACAATTGTTAGTATGAAGAGGTTGAGTTTAGCCCGTTCATTTTATAGATACATGTTTTTTAAATGATGTTAAAATGCCCTACTCAGACGGCATTGTTACCAGCCTGACCTTGAGGATTAGTGCTGGTAGCCATTTCAGCCAAAGGGACAGCAGTAACATCTCACAAAGATTTTTTCTTTCAGCAACAAACTAGCCATCGCTCTTTCCTCGGATCCTTCTATTTCAAAGTGGAGAGCTTGACCATATTTTAAATGTTGAAATGTTTCCCACTTAAGCACACTTGATTTCTTATTTAAAAAAAGGAGGGGGCTTTCATATATTATGTTTCAAAGTGGAGATGGTTGTGAAACTTGAGCCCTGACACACAACCTCAACCTGACTTTTTAAAAGTGCTCAGAAAACTGTTCTTCTAATAAGCATGACCACAGCCTGCTCTTTAATGATTTTTTACCAGCCTAAGTAATTTATTCTAAATCATTAAAAAAATCAAAATAGTTTACATTAAATAAATCCTTGAGTAGGAAAGAGGATGGCCCCACCCATTGGTGAATAAAGACAGAGATAACAATGGAAAATACAAAGCTAGTTGCAGTATAGTTACAGCTTAATTCTCAGGAGCTGATTCTTAACAGAATTTTTAAAAGAAAAACGACATATTCGGAATCATTTGTAAAATCATGCAAAAAACACATTAGGGAGTATGGGAAATTAGTTTTGTTCTGGCTTTTAACATTTTCAGAGCCTACCTCAGTGAACAAAATGTTAAGTACAAAAGCAAATGAATTAATATTAAGGTGGTTGAGCCAGAGTCCTGTTTGTTGTTTATTGCTCTTTGATTTTTTTGTTAGAAGCCCATTGTAGAAGCCCTAGGGCTACTAAATAGATGAGTAATGTCAATAATAACTAATACAAACTGCTATGGAAAATACTCTGTTTTCAAAACCACAGGTTAGTTCCTGGAAGTCAGCCGTCAGAGAAAGGATGTGGTATAGCAGCAAGTTTAAATAGCTGTGCAACAAAGGAAAGAGATCGGTTGACTTCTGCCTCCTAGAGGGTTGAAATCGGAAAGAACTATATTTGAATATGGCTCATTCAGAAAGCATTGAAGATGAAGACTTCATCACATTTTGAAAAGCTTCACTAATCACTTCTGCGAAATCGGGTGAGAAAGGAACTAATGTAGCAGGATAAAGATAAGATGAAAATATATTAACTTTGGGTTCAACAAATCAGCCCCACTCATTTTGGTTGTTATACAGAAGGCATTGACTTTTTAAATGAAGCCTCAAATCTCATTTCTCGTTATTGTGAATTGGAAGTCATTGTAATACACCTGGCTTAAAATTTCTGTGCAGTTGTTGAGTTTTGTAGCCAAATAAGTTCCACAAAATAAACTCATCGCAGGAGCAGGAAAAGCGGCTCTTTTGAAAATACCTTGTGATCAGGCTCTAGGTCATGACCTGGGTCTTGAGAAACTTGAGTTAGTAGATGTTAGTTTTTCTTAGCTCTTTGTTTACCCTGGACTTAGACATTTTGTATTATTAAAAACCTGTGGCTTTTAAGGACATTCTATTTATCTTTCCAGGCTTTTTTAATGGAAATGCCTAGATTTTCTTGGAAACGGGGATTTTATTGTGGATTCCTGGTGCCCCTTGGAGAGGCTTATTTTTCTGGACAATAGTTTTCCTTAGTGTCACTACTCTTTTATCTCCCAATGGTCACAAGCTCCCAAGGTCGAGAAAAGTGCATCTTTTTGTTCTAATGAATATGAAATTCCATTTTTAAAAGTCTGCAAAAGGGGCTCTTGGTTAGTAACCTAAGGTATATTTCCACTACATGAAGTATCCAGGGGGTTGGCCTTCAAGACATTTGGAGAAAAAGAAAATCCAACTCAGTTAAAGCTAGAGAATTGAGCAACAGTAGGATTGATTATTGTCACTTAAGTGTTTTATCTTTTGTTATCTGTATTTTAAAGTGTATTGTAAAACATTGGCATGCTTGCTCATCATTGTTAAAAGAATAGAACCCAGTAAACTTTGCATAAGGAAGTAAATTACCATTGCCTTTGACTATAGTGGAATTCTCAGGGTGTCAAAAGTTCTATTGCTCTAGACTGCATCTAGTCCTCATGATAGCATAAACATTAAAATGCTTTGTGAGTTCATGTTGTTTGAGTGCATGGTCTTCTCATCAATAAATCAATCTTTCAGGAAAAAGTGGAGTTTTTTAATTAAAAGCTGCAATGCTACCTAACTAATGAATATGAAATAATACAAAAAGTACAGTTCCTTGGTCTCACTAGCCACATTTCAAGTACTCAATAGCCACATGTAGCTGGTGGCTACTGATTTGGACAGTGAAGATATAAAACATTTCCATGATTGCATAAAGTTCTGTTGGACAGCACTGCTTCAAAGGGTGCTTATTCTTTGACATAAATCTTAATACCTGGTAGCAGAAAATGCTGATTATTATTATAGCTTGCTGTCCACAGAATTCTAGCTTTCTAGATGATATGGTATCTCTTCTACACAGTTTCGATGTGTAGAAATTCATTGAGGCTGGTAATTTGGAATGATTATTAAGAATTATGAAAATTTCCCTCAATAGTTGTTTGTTACTCTAAACTACAATTTAAAACAAACAAAGAACCTCTCAGTGCCTCAGTGCCATCTAGCTTTGATTAAGCAAGGAAGGAATGTGGCTTCCTCTATTTTTTTTCTAATCAGGCTATGCAGAACATTATAGAAACTATGCTTGATTGGCATACATTAAATGCACATAAATTGTTAAGAAAAGATATAAGGGTAACTTGTTGCAAAGTGACTACTTCTGAAAAGATTCACGTGATAGTATTTTTTAATCACCTATTTGGCATTTTATTTTTTATAGTAATAGTTGTTTTCCTTTTAATCCTTCAAAATGTGTCTCATAAATAACTGTGCTAATTAGAGGGGCTTTTTATGCTTCCCAACTTCATGCTCCCTCCAATTCCCCACAAGTCCTTTATTTGCTCTATGGTCCACCTGGACTTTCTTCATCTGCCACCTTTGGTCATGCCCTTCTCACCATCTGGAATGCTATCCCCATGTCTGCCTTTCTGAGACTTACCGTTCTTCAAGGCGCCCATTTGAAATGCCACCTCTTCCTGATCTCTCCAGCTGAGGTGACCTTTCTTTCTCCTGAATTTTAACTGCATTATAATGAAGTGTTTCATCTCCCTTACTAGATTATAAGCTCATTGGTACAAAGATTTTGGCCTTACTCATCACTGGATCCCTCCACATACTTGACACAGGGCTATTGCCATGGGAAATTAAAGCAATTTTCTAAAAGTACACACAAGATATTTTGGAAGGGAGGGGCTTTTGTAACATTTTAAAATTATTGACAGTATTACAGTTGTCTCCCATTTTCCCCCACCCTTTACCAGCCTCCTCCCAGCTCCTAGTCATCCCCCAGATCTTCACTGTCCTATTGCCCATGTCCATGGGCTATGCATATAAGTATACTAGAGGCCCAGTGCATGGATTTGTGCACATTGAAAATAAATTAATTAGAAGGTGGCCAGCGGGGCGAGACTGGGCGAGATGAGCTGGACACACACTGGAGCCAACCTCCTGGAGTCCCTCCCCAGCCGGCCGCACCTGGGGCAGTGCCGGGGCTCAAAGGACGTCTGCAGAGTGAGCGAGGTACCTCCAGCAGGTGGTGTCCCTCAGCCTGGCTGGCAGGGATCAGGCCGAAACAGGCAGTCTGACATCCCCCAAGGGGTCCTGGAGTGCCAGAGGGCACTCTGCAAAGTTGCTGTCGCTTGTCAGCTCCTGCATTGAGCGCCTGCCCCCTGGTGGTCATTGCGTGTCATAGCTACCGGTCAGATGGTCGCTTAGGCTTTATATATATTCTTTGCTTTATCTCTTCTCATCCCCCCACCCCCACATGGAGGTATGTCAGTCTGTTCCATGTCTCCAGGCTTCAGGTCTCATTTTGTTGGTCAATTCATTTTGTTCATTAGATCACACAAGATTTCTTTGAGTTTCATCTGCACTGACAAACCAGGCAGTAGCATAGCACATATGGCTCTACATTAAGTTTTAACAAGTACACTTTGCCCATGCCAATTCATTTTATCTTGTATAGATCATTTGTAATGTTACCACAGTTATGTGTATTTACCTACCATATTGTACTCATGTGAGCTAATAAACACGGAAATTGGGCTGCAGCAATGTGAAATCTGGTTCTATTTAAATCTAGATTGCATTAACACTTGACAAGATAACATTTTTTTCTCATATCAAATTGACAAAGTCTAAAGAGCTTGATCAAGTAGTGTTGATATGGGGAAACAGGCTCATTTATTTCAGGTGGGAATGTAAATTGGTACAATTTCTGTGGAAGGCAATTTGGTAATTTGGCAATAGCCATCAACATAAAAAATGTAACAAGCAATTTCACTAAGAGGAATGTATCCAACAAACTTCCACCTATATACCAAATTTCTTGTGGCCTCTTGAGGGAAGTACTCAGCACCATCTAGGATGTGTTCTTGCCTAAACATTAAACCTGAATTTGATAAAGTCTCCTGATAAATTAATATAATGTCAGTCAATGGAATACTATTGTATTGCTAAAAAATAGAGATAGAAAGGCAGATAGACCTGTTATGGAACAATCTCTAAGATATAGTAAGTTAAAAATAATGTAGGACAATATGAATAATATTCTCATGTAGGTAAAAAAGAGGGGATAAATATACATATATGTACATATATTTGTATACGTTATTTTTAAAAAGTATTTTTTAGAAATTGTTAACAATGGTAGCGCCTGGAGAAAGGTTGGACTTTATAGGAAAATTGAATGAGAGAGAGACTTTAACTACTTTTCTAACTTAAAAAAATACTTTTAATTTTTTAAGACTTTAAAATATTTCTGAGGCCAGTAGTCAAGAACTAAACTTTTTGAAATGATTCATGCTTATTGCCAATAGGTGCTAGAAATATTTTTGCTGACTGGTCAATGTTTGGGGTAGAAACACGTTTTAAAATGATCTGTAAATTGTCAAGCATTAATGCTCTCCTTTTTGACAAAGGAAATACATGCATTTCTCACTCACAAACAACAGAAACTTTCCCATTTGGAGAGTCCCCAGAGGGACCTATATTTATAACTAAATGCATGTTTTCAAGGGCTAGGAAGCTGCAAAAAAAAATGCAACCCTCCAGAGCAGTGGCAGAGATAATCTGAAATCGCAGATAATCGAAACCTCATAACATTTTGTTTTGAAATGCATATTATTTTTAGAAGCAGTCCATTATGTTCTTTATTATGTTTTGCTGAGGATAATATACATATTAAAGTGAATTTGTAGTCTCTGAGCACCCACCAACAGAAGGTAGTGGAAGTCATGGGCCTGAAATATGCTTTGTGGTCAAAGAGATACTGATAACTTATAACTAGGTCAGGAAGTGATGGTTGTAGATTTTTATTTCACTTCCCATCACCATTTAGACATTCTGCCTTTGCCTTCATATGACCTCCCTTCTAAAATCTCTCTGAGAGCATTCCATCTAATTTTCCTTCCAAACTAAAGTTTAAAATAACAATACTGATCTGTAAGAAGAGAAGAAATTAGCATCCTTTCTATTTATAAAGTAAAAAGATTAGGGTATTTTTCAATTAATATATTCCACATGGACAACTCTATTATTCTTGCCTAGTGAAAGGTGAGTGTCCTAAACACCAGTTCCTCCAGGTATACAGTTTAATAAGTAGGGCAGAAGCTTAGGTAAACCATGTGGAAAGCTGTAGATCACTGATAAGAAGGCATTACTTTAAACGTTTTTGTGGTTGTTTTGGGGGTTTTGTTGTTGTTGTTGGAGATGGAACTGTTGGATAAAGCAAAAACTGCACAAGATGAAAGAATGAAATAAGTCCCTTTTCTGATCACTGCCTGCCTGACATTATGCTGGGCACTTACAGCCATGGTACATGTTTCATTCTCACAAACACCCAGTAATAGAAGTGAGGGTGGAGAGCAGCTGCATAGAGCAGCAGAAGAAATAGTGACACCCCCCGGATTTCTAGTTTGGCAGGCTGGATAGATTTGATGCCTTTAACAGAGATGGGGAACACAGCAGGAGCTACAGATTTGGGTGAAAATTAGGAAGAGTTACTGAGTTCCATTTTCCACAGGATAATTGGTGGGTCAGTAGGTTCTGACAGGTCATATGGTGCATGCTGGGTCATAACCTTTTAGCCAGTGAAAGAAACAAGCCAGTGAAAGAAACAAGCCATCCTTTCTATCCCTCTGAAAATCTTAATTCCCACCATATGTTTTACTGCCCATGGCACATTACAGATCATTGGTCGATTTTTTTAAATGCCAGAACACTGTATTTCTATTGTTCTTGTCCCTGTACTTTTCACATTGATATTAGCAATAGAAAAATTTTATTTTTTTAAAGTGCAAGTAACATGGAAGTATATTTTATTTACTGTAACAGCTGTGTTCCGCCAAAGTGATATATATATATATATATATATATATATATATCCATTCATTTTCAACTCTCTTTAGCCAAGTGCTTCTTTAAAAAAATACAATTATCCAGTAAAACATAAGAAAATGCTCAACCTCACTCACAGTGCATATTAAGCCTGGCTGGTGTGGCTCAGTAGATAGACCGTCGGCCTGCAGACTGAAAGGTTCTGGATTCGATTCCTGGTCAGGGCACATGCCTGGGTTGCAGCTGGATCCCCATTGTGGGGCGTGCAGGAGGCAGCCAATCAATGATTCTCTCTCATCATTGATGTTTCTATCTCTCCCTCTCCCTGAGGATCAAAAAAAGGAATTCATTCCAAAATTTTCTACAATATACAAGCAGAGAATGTTTTTGTTTATTTTTGTTTTGTTTTGCTTTTTATTGATTTTTAGACAGAGAGGGAGAGAGAGAGGGCAAAACCTGTGCCTCTTTTGATAACATGTCCTCCTTAAGTGCAATCTGAGATTTAAAAATAATTTATTGTGGCCCGGCCAATGTGCTCAGTGGTTGAGCATGGACCCATGCACCCAGAGGCCATTGGTTCAATTCCAGTCAGGGCACATGCCTGGGTTTCCGGTTAGATCCCCAGTAGAGGGCATGCAGGGGGCAGCAGATCGATGATTCTCTCTATTCATTGATGTTTCTATCTCTCCCTCTCCCTTCCTCCCTCTCAAATCAATAAAACATATTTAAAAAATGAATTCTTACAACTGCAAACAAATCATAACAATGCAACAAAGTTTTGTTTCCAAAACTTACATACTCTCCTCCCTAGAAATTTTAATACTATCTTATCCTACCATCTCCCTTAATTCTCTCTAGAATACTTTTTTTCCCTTTGCTTTATTTTATTTTTTTGAGAGATAAGGCATATAACATTGTGTAAGTTAAGGCATACAACATACTGATTTGATACATTCATATATTTCAAAATGATTGCCACTGTAGTGTTAGCTAACACCTGCATCATGTCACATAATTACCATTTCTTTTTGTGGTTTGAACACGTAAGATCTAGTCTCTTAGCAACTTTGAAGTATATAACACAGTATTGTTGACTATAATCACTATTCTGTACATTAGCTCTACAGAACTTATTCATCTACTAGTTACAACATTTTTAAAAATTTATCTTTATTGTTAAAAGTATTACAGATGTCCCCTCCCCCCCCCGATTGGCCCCCTCCTTCCCACTTCTGTCCTCTCCCCAGGCCTTCACCCCACTATTGTCTGTGTCCATATTAACTATATTGATAAGTTAATCTCTTCCCTTCCTCCCCTTCCCTCTGAGGATCCTCAGTCTGTTGCATGCTTCCATGTCTCACTTATATGTGGACTCTAACAAACAAAATAAACTGACAAACAAAATAGATTCTAGTTATAATTTTTAAAACCACTTTTTAAACAGCTTTATTGAGGCATAAGTAACATAAAATGAACTGTACATATTAAAACTGTATTATCTAATAATTATTGCCACATGTATAAACTCATAAAATCATCACCACAATCAAGATTTTTTTTCTATTTTATTATTGTATCCTCAGTGCTAGAACAGATCCTGGCACAAAGTGATGTTCAATTAATATTTTTAAATGGATGAATGAATAATAAATTAAGCATTATGGACTAACCAAAGGAACCTAACCACTGTGCATAATGTTGGATGTGTGGAAAATTTTTTCAGAGTTCCAAATAATGAATTTGCAAGTCAGCATGAGAAACATGCTACTTGTAGATGATTATTTACTTGCTTTAACTAAAGTATAAATAACAATAATAAAAAGCCATGTATTAAGTTATTGAGGAAGGTGCTGGTTTTACTCATTAAATATTAATCAGGGGAAAGTACTCTAGGCTATAAGGATTTAAGCGTTATGGGTCTATTCTCAGATATGTCTTAATTTTAGCCTGATCTCTATGAGTATTATTGTCATATAACTCATACCCCTTGGTTCTGAGTCTGTAATCAACATGTAATTTCTAATTATAATTGTAATTTCATGTAGGTTTCCTTAAAGAGATAAAAAATCAATGATTTAGCATATGCTTTTTGGACTCCTACTATGTGTCAAACACTATGCTAAGTCCTGGGTGTATACTGGGAAAATAGGGCTTCCATGTTCCTGGCATTTACTGGTAAAGATAATTGTGGGGAAAGAAGTTAAGTAAATAAATTTTTAATAAACATTTAATCACAAATTATGACACATTTTCTAAAGGAAAAGTACAGGATGCCACTGGATTAGTTGGTCAGAGAAAGTCTCAGAAAGTAACAGTTAAAGTGAGATATGAAATATGAGTAGAAGTAAACCATGCAAAAAGCACAGAAATAATATTCCAGGAAGAAGAAAAGGCATGTCAAGGATCTAAGGTGGGAAAGAAGAACATGTTGAGTAACTTAAAAAAGGTCAATTTGTCTGTAGTATTATATAAGAGGACAATTATGGATATATAAGCAGGATTCAGATCATACTGTTTTATGGGCAGTGTTAAATAGCTTGCAATTTATCTAAGGTTCAAATGCAGTACTTTAAAGGGTTTGACCCAGGCAAAATGACATGATCTAATTTTCATTTTTAAAAAATTACTCTTGCTGCTGTGGGGAGAATGGATTGGTTGGAGAGAAGAGTCGGCAGAGGAAGCTATTAAAGTAATGTAAGAAAGAGATGTTAGTAAGTTTAAGGCAGAGTGGGGGCAGAAGAAATGTAGAAGTCAGAAGACCCAGATCTGAGCCCTGAGGAATGGTCATTGAAGAGTTGTATAGAAAAGTGAGGTGTTGTAAAAGCCAGAAACTGGTTCCAAGAGAAAAGGAATAATCAGGTGTGTCAGAAACTGCCAAGAGGTTGAATTAGATAGGAATGAAAAGTATGTCTAATCAACATGGCAACTTAGCGATCTTTTCTGACCTTTGTAAAGGAGTTTTAGTGGATCCAGAAGCTATATTGAAGTAGACCAAAGAGGGAGTATTGGTTTTCTGTTTCTGGAATGTCATTACTGCTGAACACAAAAAGTAATGGTTAACAGATAAGAAAACATCTATTTAAAAGCCTCGAAGAGTGCTCGCTTTGGCAGCACATATAGTAAAATTGGAAAGATACAGAGAAGATTAGCATGGTCCCTGCACAAGGATGAAACACAAGGTTGTGAAGCATTCCATATTTTTGCTGTGGCCAGTGTGGTTTTGTCTGTTGGGCATCCTCCCATACACCAAAAGGTTGCTGGTTCAATTCCCAGTCAGGGCACATGTCAGAATTGCGGGCTCAATCCCCAATGGGAGGCGTGCAGCAGTCAGCCAAATGATTTCTGCTCTCACATTGATATTTCTCTCTCTCTCTCTCTCCCACTCACTTCCTCTCCCTCTAAAAATCAATTAAAATATTTGAAAAGATAAAAGCCTCGAAGATTTGTAAGGAATTATCAAGATAAATCCTAAGAGACTGTGATAAAAAAAAAAGAAGCAAAGTAATGACATCAGCTTTGTCCTGAAAACCATTGTAGAATTGGGGGAATTTGAGGATTTCAACTTTGCAAAAGCCACCCAAAACAAGTCACAAGTCCTGCAGCCAATTAAGAGTGGAAAGTCTAATAGCAGTCTTTTCCCCATTTAATTGGTGTCCAAAATGAATAAACCCTCAGTGAAGGAGAAATTAACTTGTTTTTGCACCAACTTTCCCCAGGAACTACAAAGGAGCATTTCCTTTGTGGTGCTAAGCAGAACAGGGAGGAAAAATTTGGCCTACAGTTTGTCACCATGCAGTCCCAATTCCCACTGCCTGAGTTATTTAAGAAATCTCTAGTCATAAATTTAAAGTGAGCCCTGGCCAGGTGGCTCAGTTGGTTGGAGCGTTGTCCATTATACCAAAAGGTTGCAAATTTGATTCCTAGTCAGGACACACACATAGGTTTTGTGTTCTATCCCTGGTCAGAGGGAGTATGGGAGGCAACCGATCTCTCTCTCTCCCTCCCTCCCTCCCTCCCTCTCTCCCTCCCTCCCTTGGTCTCCCACTCCCTCTCCTTCTCCCTCTCCTTCTCCCTCTCCCTCTCCCTCTCCCTCTCCCTCTCCCTCTCCCTCTCCCTCTCCCTCTCCCTGTATACAAACCCTCAGGTGAGAATTTAAAACAAACTAACAACAACAAAATAACATATCCTTGGATGAGGATAAAAAAAACTTTAAGTGATCCTGAGCTGGTCTATTAAGGGAATGTTCCCAAACACTTGGCAAAAGCAATGCAAACACAGATCCTTTCTGAAGAAATTCACCTTTGTCCTAGATCTCAATTAATTTATTCAAATTATTTTATAAGGAAAGTGAGCAGCTCACACAAAAGAGTTAATAATCAAACAAGCAATTGAATTACCACCACAAGTGAGAACTGACAAAAGTAAGATGACAGAGCCACATCCTGAAGTAATTTAGATACTGGGATGATTAAACAGAGGATATGTAGAACTATGCTTACTATGTTTAAAGAAATAAATATGTGTGTGGAGAATAAAAAATTCTTTAAAATTACCATAATTACCATATTTGAAAATTTATTCAATGATCTTCCAGAAGTAAAAAAAAAATCATGATTGAAATTAAGAACTTAATCAATTGAAGAGATTAACAGCAAATTAAACACAATTAATTGGAGAATTAGTGAATTGGAAGACATTTTACTTTTATTTTTTTAAAATATATTTTATTGATTTTCTACAGAGAGGAAGGGAGAAGGACAGAGTCAGAAACATCAATGAGAGAGAAACATCAATCAGCTGCCTCCTGCACACCTCCTACTGGGGATGTGCCCACAACCAAGGTACATGCCCTTGACCAGAATCGAACCCAGGACCCTTCAGTCTGCAGGCCGACACTCTACCCACTGAGCCAAACCGGCTAGGGCTGGAAGACATTTTAGAAGAAGTTATTCATAAAAGAATAGGTCTTAAAAGTTATTATAAGAAAAAATCTATAACTGTGGTAATGATAGATGATAACTAAACTTATGGTGGTGATCATTTTACACTATATACACTATATACAGATATAAAACCATTATGTTGTACACCTGAAACTAATATAATGTTATATGTCAATAATATCTCAATTTAAAAATAAATTATTTAAAAATATAAAGTAGAAATTCCTAAAAAAAATAAGCACAGAGAGGCAAAGAGATAGAATATAGTAGTCTCCCTTATCCCTGGAGCACAAGTTCCAAGACCCTCAGTAAGTGCCTGACAACACAGATAGTACTGAATCCTATTTATACTGTTTTTTCCTATACATACATACCTATAATAAAGTTTAATTTATAAATTATGCAATTTCACAGATAGAAGTTCTGTTCTTACCATAGATCTTAGCAACCTCAGCAAGATTTTTTTCTCATTAAGTTGAGAACTTTCAATTTTTCATTTAAAGATGGCAATTTATGGCATTTCTTTGGTATATTTGAATTGCCTCATTTACTTTTGCACTTTGGGGCTATTATTAAGTAAAGTAAGTGTTACTTGAACACAAACACTGTGATAGCATGACAGTCGATCTGATAAGCAAGACAGCTACTAAGTGACTAATGGGTGGATAGCATATACACCATGGATAAGCTGGACAAAGGGAGGATTGATATCCCAGGTAGGATGGGGCAGAATGGTGAGGGACTTCATCATACTATTCAAAACGGCAGGCAATTTTAAATGTATGAATCATTTATTTCTGGAATTTCCCATTTAATATTTTAGGACCACAGTTAACCATGGGTAACTGAAACAGCAAAAGTGAAACGTGGATAAGGGAGGACTGCTGTATATGGAAGAGGGTATAAAATGATTTTCTAGCCAGGTTTGCTATTGTTCGGTAAGTTTCAAATCAGGTTGTATAATATAACATCTAGTACATGTTATAATCAAGTTTTTTTCTGAAGAAAAATAAAAGATCCCAGCCAGTGTGGCTCGGTGGTTGAGCATTGACCCATGTACCAGGAGACTGCTGGATCCACTCTGGGTCAGGGCACATGCCCAGGTTTCATGCTCGATCCAAAGCAGGGGACTTGCAGAAGGGAGCCAATTGATGTTGGTATTTTTCTCACATTGATGTTTCTATCTCTCTCTCCCTCTCCCTTCCTCTTTCTCTGAAATCAATAAAAAATGTTTTTAAAAGATAAAAGACAGCAAACAAGAAAGAAACTTGGAATTTAGAGTTATCGACTCAGGTATAAATTAGAGTTCTAGAAGGAAAGGAGACAAAAGGAATAGTTGAGAGCTTTTAGAACTGAGAAGAGACACCACAGTAGAGCAGCCAAAGAGAAAAGACAGATTACTTTCAAAGAAAGGAAAAACACTAGATTGCTGACAGCTAATTCCCAACAGCAACATTGGAGCCAATAGACAATTGAATGATAGCTTTAATGTGCGAACAGAAAACAACTACCAACTTATAATTGTATAGCTTGCAAAAGCATATTTCAAGGAAGAGAGTGAAATATAGAGAACATGCCACCAGTAGAACTTCAATAAAGGACATCCCAAAGGTAGAATAAAAGTCATCTCAGATATCAGAGATGCAGATAGGAGAGAAGAGCAAAGCATGTGAAAAATAAATGGATAAACCTAAATAAATATTAACTGTATAAAAGTAAGTAAGTCTTAGAGGGTTGAAGTATATAAATATATAGAATTGAAATACAACATTAACACACATTGAGAGGGAGCAGTAAATTAGTCTAGCATTTTAAGTTTCTTATAAAGAGTATTGATTAGTTTAAAATTTTTGTAAGATTTCATATTGCAATTTGAGGGATGACCATTTAAAAGTAAAATTACAGGGTAAAAGCTTGAAATTGGGAAAGAAATAAACTGTGGGATAAGAAAAGGTGAGAAAGAAGGAAAAGGAACATGGGAAAGAGGAACATAACACAAAAATAAGGTGGTAGATTTAACCCAAATATTAAGTAGCTAAAATGAACAAAGATTGTCAGTTAAGTTGTTTGTTGAGAAATATTAAAAACACAATGGAGCAAAAAATGTTGAAAGGCAAAAAGTGGAGAAAGTATATAGCATAAAATAGCATACAACCCAACTTGATTTATAGATTCAAGACAATTCCTAAAAAATCTTAGCTAGCTTCTTTGCAGAAATTGATAAGTTGACCCTAAAATTAATATGGAAAATCAAGGAGATCAAAATATCCAAAACAATCTTGAAAAAGAAGAACAAAGTTGAAGTACTCACATTTGCCATCTTCAAAACTTACTGTAGAGCTACAGTAACCAAGACAGTGTGGCACTGATATAAAGGTAGACATATAGATCAATGAAAGAGAACTGAAAGTGAAGAAATATACTCTAAAATTTACAGTAAATTGATTTTCATAAGGGTTCCAATACATTCAATGAAGAAAGAATAATCTCTTTAACAAATGGTTCTGGGACTGCTGGGTGTCCATGTGCAAAAGAATTGTTGGCCAATTCTCTCTTTTTTTATTCTTTGTTGTTGTTGTTGTTAATCCTCACTGGATGATATTTTTCTCATTGATTTTCAGAGAGAGTGAACCAGAGGAAAGGAAAGGGGGGGCGGAGAGAGAGAGAGAGAGAGAGAGAGAGAGAGAGAGAGAGAGAGAGAGGTGAGACACATCCACATCAACTGGTTGCCTCCTGAAAGTGCCCCAACCAGGGGCGGGGAGTAAGCCCTCAACCCAGGTACGTGCCCTTGACCAGAATCAAACCCGAGATTCTGGTGTACAGGCTGATGCTCTAACCACTTAGAACAGCGGTTCTCAACCTGTGGGTCGCAAACAATGAAAATACATCCTGCATATCAGATATTTACATTACGATTCATAACAGTAGCAAAATTACAGTTATGAAGTAGCAACAAAAATAATTTTATGGTTGGGGGTCACCATAACAAGAGGAACTGTATTAAAGGGTCGTGGCATTAGGAAGGTTGAGAACCACTGACTTAGAAACACCAGTCAGGGCAATTTTTTTTAAATCCTCACCCAAGGACATACAGAGAGAGAGAGGGAGGGGAGAGAGAGAGAGAGAGAGAGAGAGAGAGAGAGAGAGAGAGAGACATTGATACATTGATGTGAGAGGAAACATCGATGGGTTGTTTTCGGTATGTGCTCCAAACAGGGATGGAACCCAAAACCTGGGTATGTGCCATGACTGGGAATCAAACTATCGGCCTTCCAGTGCATAGGATGATGCTCCAACGAACTGAGCCATTCTGGCCTGGCTTCTTATTCATTTTTTAAAATGTCACTTGGATTTAACACTGGGTTTCATGAAATCAACAAAAGTACACACTTTGCTGTCTGTGCATAGGCTGAATAACAACTGTGAAGTGACTAATGGCCAACAAACTGTTAAAGAAGTGATGTGATTGGTAATTGATCATGATGCACATCTCTTATTTAAGTACTTATATGTGTACTGATGAACTAGCATTAAGTCTGTATTTATGCAATAATTGGTATTATTTAACCTAACAGTGGTAACTGAAGTTTGTGCATATTGCAACCAAGCAAAGTGAGAACTATCTGTATACATGCTTTACTTATTAGATTTTACAGTCAAAAGCTATATGACACACGTAGTACAGAACCTTGCAATATTATGCTTCCATTTCTTCCCTTCCAACATTTACGCTATTTTGGGCATATGTTTTACATTTACATATGTTAGAAATCCACAAAATATTGATCATTTTTGCTTTAAACTCTTGACTGTCTTTAAGAGATTTAAGTTATAAGAAAAAAGGCATTTTACCTACCCACATATTTACTATTTCCAGTGTTCTGCATTCCTTTGTGTAGATCTAGGTTTCATACTGTAACAGCACTGTAGGACTTCCTTTAACAGTTCTTGGAATTCAGGTCTTCTGGTGATTAAGTCTTTCAGCTTTTGTATATCTGAAAAGCATTTTACCTCTGTTTTGAAAGATATATTTACTAGGTTGACTTTTTTTCTGTCACTACTTTCAAGATGTTGCATTGCCTTCTGACTTGCATTTTTCTTTCTTTTCTTTTTAATAAGAAGAGACCTTAGATTTTTTAAATGGTTTTATTGATTTTTAGAGAGAGAGGAAGGGAGAGGGAGAGAGATAGAGAAACATCGATATCTGTTGTCTCCCGCAGGCACCCCAACCTGGAATCAACCCCCCAACTTGGGTATGTGCCCCAACCAACCTTTCAAGCACGGGATGACACTCAACCAACTGAGCCACAGAGGCCAGGGCTGGCTTGCATTTTAGTGATGAGAAATCTCCTGTCCTCTGTATGTAAATATTCTCTCTCTCTCTCTCTCTCTCTCTCTCTCTCTCTCTCTCCCTCCCTCCCTCTCTCTCCTTTTAAGATTTTCTCTACCACTGGTTTTAAGCAATTTGATTATCATGTGCCTTGGTACATGTGCTTTGGTTTTCTCCATGTTTCTTGGGCTCAGGGTTCACTGATCTAATTTTTGAGTGCTCAGTATTTAGCACACTTACCCAACATGTTGCAGATAAATCAGTAAATATTTCCTGAATCAAACGGAATGATTTGGTAAGGTATATTAACTATATGAATGTACCTATTTAGATTTTTAAATATTTTAATTTGTTTAACCAAAGTTACTTTCACCTACAAGTATTACGTTTTTTTCTGAGCCTTACTCTCACTCCAGCTTTTCCCACCTACTGCCTTGTGTTTTAAGATCCAGTATATCTAATTTATTTTTCGTGTTGCAACCTGTCATGCTCTTTCATGCTTCTGTGCCTTTGCACATACTATTCCCTTTGCTTTTACCTCCTTTGTCTGCCTGGAGAACTACTATTCAAATTTCAAGACCCAGCTCAGATGATTCAACTTCCAAGGAGCTTAAGACGTCTTGACTCAAAACCCTTTCCCATCTGATTGAGCAATTCTTCATCAGGGACCACCCTTAGTTTGTAAATAGTTCTATAATTGCAAAATTCACATTTGTTTACCTGAATACTTCTAACACTTAGCCCCAATGTCAAACACATTGAGGTGGTCAGAAATCATTACTTGAATAAATTAGAGTTGGGAGAAATTTAAGAAAAGCAATGAAAAATTATGAGAAAGTGATATGAGGTTGGATTAAGTTGTTTTCAAATAAAAATTTTATTGAGGTACACAAACAGAAAATATATGCAAATCTTAAGTGTACATCATGATTTTTCACACACAAAAAAATGCATTCATGTAGCCAGTGCCCAGATCAAGATATAGAATGCACCCCAGAGGCCAGCCTGGTGCCCTTTCCCAGTCACTATCTCACCTGTAGTGACCATTATTCTAACTTCTGACACCAGAGATGAGTTTTACCTCTATAACAACTTATTACATGCTCCTGCTACTACCAATGGCTAAGACTTATTAAGTACTTCTTAAATAGCAAGAACAGCCCTTCCTTCCTTCCTTCCTTCCTTCCTTCCTTCCTTCCTTCCTTCCTTCCTTCCTTTCTTTATCTTTACTCAAGGACATTTTCCCATTGATTTTTAGAGAGAGTGGAAGGGAGAGGGAGGGAAGGAGAGAAACACAAATGTGAGAGAGACACATCGATTGGTTGCTTCCTGCACACACCCTGATCAGGGCCAGGGAACCTGCAACCAAGGTATGTGCCCTTGGCTGAAAAAAACCTGGGACCCTTCAGTCCTCAGGCCGACTCTCTATCCACTGAGCCAAACAGGCCAGGATGATATGTCAGTAGTTTAAAAAATATTACTATTGGAGAGAAACTAAGATGGCAGCATAGGTAAACACCAGAAATTGCTGCCTCCCACAACAACTTCAAAAATAAAACTAAAAGACAAAACGGACATCATCCAGAACCACAGGAATGATGGCTGAGTGGAAATTCTACAACTCGAAGGAAAGAGAAAAGCACACTGAGACTCAGAGGAGCTGGGGAAGTAAAGTGCAGAGGTACGGAGGCTCGAGCACGTGGAAAGGGACTGGTACTGGAGGACGTGGCTTTCTTTTTGAATCGGGAGGGAGTCACAAGCTCCCGACTGCTCTGAACTCCAGTTCCAGGCGAGTCTCTGGGGACCCAGGACTCATACGGGGAGAAACTGGACTGTCTGGCAGTGGGCAGGAGACTCAGAACCTGAGGGTGGCTTTCCCTCAGAGGTGCTTGCAGCAATTACCAGGACACTAAGATGTGCGGCCCCTTAGGGCAGGGCTGAGGATCAGCCATAG
The DNA here is from genome assembly GCF_000147115.1 of Myotis lucifugus. NCBI lineage: Eukaryota > Metazoa > Chordata > Mammalia > Chiroptera > Vespertilionidae > Myotis > Myotis lucifugus. The sequence goes on along the minus strand of NW_005871050.1, from coordinate 5,404,143 downwards.
CTGCTTGCTCCACCCTGTTGATTCCCTGAGACCCCGCCCCACCCAGGCTGTGGCAGAGGCTTTTGCATATGAATGCCCTGGCCCTTTGCAATCTGAAAATTACCTAACAAACTGCAGCTGGGTCAGAGAGACCCAGAACTTCCAAGAGAAGGCCCAAGGCCTCACAGCAGCTTGCATTGCTTCACAGCTGGGCCTCATCTGGGAACCTCCAAACCCCCAAAAAAGAAGGGGAATCTGCAGATCTCTTCGTAGCTCCTGCTGGGTAGCCTCAGGCAGAGGCTAAATTAGCACCTCCTTAGAGACCCAAGAGCCAGTGTACCCAGTGGTCAGAGTGGGACCATCCAGATTACAACTCCTCAGATCCATAAGGGACACACTCAGGGGGCAGAATCAGTGAGCACCAAAGCCACACTGAAGCAAGTCTTGCCCCATAACGGTGTCTCCAGCACAGTTCTCCCACTGTAGACACAGCTGATTCTCACAGCCAATTGGCCTGGAGATCAATTCCTCCCAGTGATACCAACTACAATCAAGGCTTAACTACAACAAGACTGTGCACATAGCCCACAAGGGGGTGCACCAAGAGTGTCCACCTCAGGTAATTGGGGAGAATAAGCCACTGGGCCCTGTAGGACATCTAGCACAGAAAGCCACTCTATCAACACAGGGAAGCACCCAAAATGCGGAGACAAAGAAACAGGACACAAATGACAGAAATGGAGGAAAGCAAACTATTGGATATAGAGTACAAAACCACACTTTTAAGGTTTTTCAAGAACTTTCTAGAAACCGCCAACAAATTTAGTAAGACCCTCAAAAAGACGGGTGAGACCTCTGATAAATGTTGTGAGATCCTCAAGAAATCTAGTGAGACCATGGAGGGTATGAAAAAGGACCAACTAGAAATTAAGCATACACTGACTGAAATAAAGGATATTATGCAGAGTTCCAACAGCAGACTAGAGGATCGCAAGAATCAAGCCAAAGATTTGAAATACAAAGAAGCAAAAAACACCCAACCGGAAAAGCAAAACGAAAAAAGATTCCAAAAATACGAAGATAGTGTAAGGAGCCTTTGGGACAGCTTCAAGCGTACCAACATCCGAATTATAGGGGTGCCAGAAGAAGAGAGAGAGCAAGATATTGAAAACCTATTTGAAGAAATAATAACAGAAAACTTCCCCTACCTGGTGAAAGAAATAGACTTACAAGTCCAGGAAGCTCAGAGAACCCCAAACAAAAGGAATCCAAAGAGGACCACACCAAGACACATCATAATTAAAATGCCAAGAGCAAAAGACAAAGAGAGAATCTTAAAAGCAGCAAGAGAAAGACAGTAAGTTACCTACAAGGGAGTACCCATACGACTGTCAGCTGATTTCTCAATGGAAACTTTGCAGGCCAGAAGGGAGTGGCAAGAAATATTCAAAGTGATGAATGCCAAGAACCTACAACCAAGATTACTTTACCCAGCAAAGCTATCATTCAGAATTGAAGGTCAGATAAAGAGCTTCACAGAAAAGGAAAAGCTAAAGGAGTTCATCACCACCAAACCAGTATTATATGAAATGCTGAAAGGTATCCTTTAAGAAGAGGAAGAAGAAGAAAAAGGTAAAGATACAAATTATGAACAACAAATACACATCTATCAACAAGTGAATCTAAAAATCAAGTGAATAAATAATCTGATGAACAGAATAAACTGGTGATTATAATAGAATCAGGGGCATAGAAAGGGAATGGACTAACTATTCTTGGGGGGGAAATGGGAGGGGATGTGGGAAGAGACTGGACAAAAATCGTGCACCTATGGATGAGGACAGTGGGGGGGGGGGGGTGAGGGCAGAGGGCAGGGTGGGAACCGGGTGGAGGGGAGCTATGGGGGGAGAAAAGAGAAACAACTGCAATAATCTGAACAATAAAGATTTAATTATTTTTTTAAAAAAAGAATATTATACAGAGTTCCAACAGCAGACTAGAGTATCCCAAGAATCAAGTCAAAGATTTGAAATACGAAGAAGTAAAAACACCCAACCTGAAAAACAAAAAGAAAAAAGAATCCAAAAATATGAAGATAGTGTAAGGAGCCTCTGGGACAACTTCAAACGTACCAACATCCGAATTATCGGGGTGCCAGAAGAAGAGTGCAAAATATTGAAAACCTATTTGAAGAAATAATGACAGAAAACTTCCTCTACCTGGTGAAAGAAATAGACTTACAAGTCCAGGAAGAGCAGAGATCCCCAAACAAAAGGAATCCAAAGAGGACCACATCAAGACACATCATAATTAAGATGCCAAGAGCAAAAGACAAAGAGAAAATCTTAAAAGCAGCAAGATAAAAAAAGTCAGTTACCTACAAGGGAGAACCCATATGACTGTCAGCTGATTTCTCAACAGAAACCATGCAGGCCAGAAGGTTGTGGCAAGAAATATTCAAAGTGATGAATAGCAAGAACCTACAATCTAGATTACTTTACCCAGCAAAGCTATCATTCAGATAAAGAGCTTCACAGATAAGGAAGAGCTAAAGGAGTTCATCACCACCAAACCAGTATTATATAAAATGCTGAAAGGTATCCTTTAAGAAGAGGAAGAAGAAGAAAAAGGTAAAGATACAAATTATGAACAACAAATACACATCTATCAACAAGTGAATCTAAAAATCAAGTGAATAAAAAATCTGATGAACAGAATAAACTGGTGATTATAATAGAATCAGGGGCATAGAAAGGGAATGGACTAACTATTCTTGGGGGGAAAGGGGTGTGGGGGTGGGAACCGGGTGGAGGGGAGCTATGGGGGGGAAAAAGAGGAACAAGTGTAATAATCTTAACAATAAAGGTTTAATTTTAAATAAATAAATAAATAAATAAAAACTATTACTATTCATTGCCTGACATTGGAAAACCGTGAATGTCAGAACAAGGGAAAGCTGGATATAGAGTCTCCCAGGCACTAGGGTTAGGTGCCCTTTATATGCCAGTACTACATAGTTGTTGAAAGCCACATCTGCCTGAGTTCAAACCCCAGCTCCACCAATTACTAACTATGTGGCTTTAGGCAACTGAACCCTTGTGTGCCTCAGTTTTCTCATCTGTAAAATATAGATACTAATAGTATCTACGTCATAAGATTGTTGTGAAGGTTAAAGGAAACATTCCCAGAAGGTGGTATGTGCTTCATTCATTCATTCATTCATTCATCCATTTAACAAATATTTGCTCAGTGCCTACCACGTGCCAGGCACTGTGCTTGGTGCTGAGGATGTATCAGTGAAAAAAGTCAATGATCCCTGCATACTTGGAACAGTATGTTTATATTTATATTTTAGGAGGGTAACGGATTTATAAGATAAGGTAACAACTATGACAACAAATGTCTATATAGCATTTGCTATGTGTCTGGCATTGCTCTGAGGGTTTTAAGAATATTAATTCAGGAAGATGGCTGCCGATGGGAAGGCAGACTGCAAGATAGTGTGTGAGTGAGAGAATGAAAGGAAAGTGTGTGGACATACAGGGAGTGTATATTTGTGGGTGAGGGACAGCTATACTCCAAGGGAATGTTGGGGACTGCCGGACCAGGCTCCCCTGACCGGGAAGCCTCCACTGCTGCTGAAATCTCTCCTGGAGTGACTGGCTCTGCCACGGAGACTGCACCATCTTGAAGGAGAGAGTGGCTGTTATCAGAAGACTATACATCCCAGGACTCTACAACCACAACACCCAGGGACCAGCTGTGAACCCAGGAACACCGGATCTCAAGCAGCACAAATATGCTGACTTGGATGAGCTCTGAAACTTCTCACGGAAAGGTCAGATTTTGCCTAGCCCTAGGGAAAGGTGAGGTGTGCGATCCAGGCTGGAGAGAGAAACGCGCACAACGGGATCTAGAGGTTCGGGGGGAAGTCTGCGCCCCACAAAATCCACGGCCGTTGGGGCTAGCGTGATCCACAAATGTGGAAGGGGAACGGCAGGGCTGCTGGCAGAAGGGAACTCTAAAAATCAACCCATAGCTGGACTGAGCACAAAAGGCAGCTTGAAATTTTAACAGTGTGCTGGCTGCTTAGTGCCAGGGGAAAAAAAGACGTGCACAGAGACATTCACAGAGTTGTGCACAGTGCAGGAGGGTAAAAGTCTCAAGTTCGTGCACTTACTCTGGCTCTTTTTTTCTCTTTAAATCTTGCTTTTGATTACTAAGCCCAGTACATAGGATCACCCAATTAGGGACACTCACAGATACTGCAGGGGAAAGTTGTTTTTGTGGAACCTGGGGATCAGAGCAGGGAGAAATGATCAGAAAACCAGCTCTGGGGCAGTCCATTCTCCCAAACCAGTATTAAGTGCGACAGGGAAAACAAAATCTAAATACTGGCTAGAGAGGACTTATAGACCCAGAGGTCAACCCAGAAACACTGCCACCCAGGGGTTGAATCACAAATTGACCCTTATGTAAAAACAAATAAAGGAATCTAAGAAATAAAGAAATACTGCCTGCTTGAAAATCAAGACTGTGGCTTACAACACAGAAAAGCAGGGGAACACAGGGAACTTCAATACTGTCCTGACTGCCTGACAGGAAACAGGTGAGACAAACAGAACAGTAGAGGAAGTGAATGACCTTCACTACTGCACATTTTTATTTTTCCATCTTTTACTTAAGAAACTAATTTTTTTCATTTTTCCTCGTTTGATTTTACCTTTTTAATTATTATATTTTTATGTTTAATCAGTATTATTACTACTACTATTTTACCTTGTTTTTAAAGTGTCATTTTCTTTTCTTTTCTTTTGGGATTAGTGTTCTACATTCTATTTTCATTTTTCCTTTAGCATCATTTTACTCTATCTCAACTTTACCTTTATGCCAACACTCTCTTCCTCACTTTTCCCCCTTTGTTGTCCTGTTTCTCTTACCCTATTCCTGCTTTAGATTTTCCCTATTCCTTCTTTCTATCCCCTGTTAAAAATTCACCCTGCTTATATATCTAATTTCTGATCCCCTGCTCTAAGTCCATACATACCTCTCTCTTCTCTTTCGTCACTATCCAAATTTTTTCTCTCTTCCCTTTTTTTGTTTGTTTTTGTTGTTGTTATTGTTTTTTTGTTTTGTTTTGTTTTGTTCTAGGTTTTTATGTTTGTTTGTTTTTTGTTTTGCCTTGCTTTCTCTCTGTCCCATTGTTGTTGTTTGCTTGATTGTTGAATAGATTGTGTGTGTTTTTTGCTTGTTTGTGAGATTGTTTCCCTTTTCTTGTTTTTGTTTGTTTTTGGCTTTTGTTTTTCCTCTCTTCGCTTGCTATTAGTTGTTGTTTGTAGTTTGCATTCACCTCTGGGTTTTTTTGCTTGCATTTTGGGGGATTAGTGGTTGTTCTATTGGAGTTTTCTCCCCATATAAATAGATTTTCCCCCTTCTTTTTTATTCTCTTTCTCTTCTCTCTTACTTTTTTTTCCTTTTCTCAATATCATTTGTGCACTCCTTTTTTTTTCTTATGCTCTAATTCTCTTTTCTCTGATGGTCACCTTTATTTGGGATTATTAGTACAGTGGGGCCTTGACTTATGAGTTTAATTTTTTCCGTGATGGAGCTCGTAACTCAAATTACTCGTATGTCAAATCAACAGTGAATGAGTGAGACGCGTGATGCTGGGCTGATGTTGTGGTATTCACTGTGACGTTTGCTGTGCCAACTAGCGGTGGGGTATCTGAAGCTGGCTCGTAACCCAAATTTTAGCTCTCAACTCAAAGCAAAAAATTGGCCGAGAGAAGGCTTGTATCTCGAAAAACTCGTTAGTCGGGACACTCGTAAGTCAAGGCCCCACTGTATTGTGAATAAATTTGGGTTCAGTGCCTTGTACATTATGCCTTGTTGTGTTGTATTTTGTGCCGTTAAATCAACGCAGTAGAGAGAGTGCTACATAACCAGATACCCGGCGAAGAGAGATCATGGGGAGTCAAAGAAATAGCCCACATATGAAAGAAAAGGAGGCATCACCAGAAAAGGAAGTAAATGAAATGGAGGCAAGCAATATGTCAGAGAAAGAATTCAGACAAATGGTCATAAGGTCCCTGAAAAGAATGGAAGATAAATTCAAAAATATGTGTAAGAACCAAGAGGAAATAAAAAAGAACCAGGAAGAAATGAAAAACGACATCGTTGCTATAAAGAACTCAATAGAAAGCATCAACAGTAGACTAAAAGAAGCAGAGGACTGCATCAGTGAGCTAGAAGACAAGGTAAGAAAATACCCAAGCAGAGCAGCATCTAGAAAAAAAAACTTAAAAAACAGGAGGAGAACCTAAGGGAACTTTGGGACAACACAAAACGAAACAACATCCGCATAATAGAGGTGCCAGAAGGAGAGGAAACTGAGCAAGGAATATAAAACCTGTTTGAAGAAATAATGACAGAAAACTTCCCTGATATAGGGAAGAAAAAAATCACACAAATCCAAGAATCTTACAGAGTCCCAATCAAAATGAACCTCAAAAGACCAACACTAAGGCACATTATAATTAAATTGGCAAACACCAATGACAAAGTAAGAATATTAAAAGCAGTCAGAGAGAGACAGAAATTTACCTAAATTCATGCAAGATTTGAATTTTACGCCATTTGTGCCGTAAAGTGTTGCCAACAAAAAAAAAAAAGATAGCATGACAGCTGACAGTTCAGGGTTATTAAAAATGGAGCGCTACATGAAAGAACAACACATTTTCATTGTTGAGCAATATTTTAAAAATAATGAAGGTTTGGAAGCTACAGTTCGCAATTTTTGTGCAAAGTATGGTCGGAATAGTGATTTAACTTCATCAACTGTGAAGAGAATTAAAAAATTTAGGGAGACTGGATCAATTAGTGATCTTAAACACTCTGGCCGTCCTTCAACAAGTTGTTCAACACAAAACATCGAAGCAGTTCATGAGAGTGTTGCTGAGAGTCCAGGGACATCAATTTGGCACTGTGGTCAAGAATTGGACATTTTGAGAAGCTCTCTACAGCGTATTCTCACGAAAGATTTGCATTTTCATGCTTACAAAGTTCAATTGACTCAAGAACTGAAACCTACTGACCACGCACAGCGAATAGTTTGTTGAATGGATTATGGAACAACAACAAGTGGATGCTGATTTTTTGAACAAAATCATCTTCAGCGCTGAGGCTCATTTTCATCTTGATGGCTTGGTTAATCGACAAAATTGTCGCATTTGGGGTTCAGAAAATCCACAAGTGATTGTTGAGAAACAAATGCATCCACAACATGTCACTGTTTGGTTCGGATTTTGGCTGGAGGCATCATCGGACCATTTTTCTTTAAAAATGCGGCTGCTCAGGCAATAACAGTTAATGGTGCTCACTATCGTGACATGATAATCCAGTTTTTTGTGCCTAAATTGCAAGATATGGATGTGACGACATGTGGTTTCAACAAGATGGTGCACATGCCATACAGCCGAGAAACAATCATTACTGCATGAGTCATTTCCTGGTCGTGTAATTTCCGTTTTGGTGATCAGAATTGGCCGCCCAGATCATGCGATTTAATGCCGTTGGACTTTTTTCTTTGGGGTTTTTTGAAGTCTAAGGTATATGCCAACAAGGCCACAACCACCCACACCTTGAAGGAGGAAATTGAGTGCTGTATCAACGAAATTCAGCCACATTTATGCAAAACGGTCATGGAAAATTTCAACAAAAGAGTGCGTATATGTCAGCAAAGCTGTGGAGGCCATTTACCTGATATGCTATTCAATACATAACCCTATACTATATACTTTATGAATCAATAAAAAATTTACAATTTTTAATTATAAACCTGTGTTTTCTATCAAAATTACTTCTTGCGTGAATTTTGGGACAAACTTTATAAAGGATCCCCCATCAGACTAGCGACTGATTTCTCAACAGAAACACATCAGGCCAGAAGGAAATGGAATGAAATATACAAAGTCATGCAAAGCAAGGGTCTGAATCTAAGAATACTGTACCCAGCAAGGCTATCAATCAAAATTAAGGGTGAAATCAGGAGCTTCACAGAAAAAAAAGGAGTAAGGGAGTTTATTACCACCAAACCAGCAATGCAAAAATTGCTAAAAGACCTGCTATAAAAAGAAGAAATACAGACATAAAGAATAAAAATGGGAGAGAGAGGCTCTTCCTTTCCATCTGGCCGCAGCCATCAGGTAAACCAAGATGGGCGCTTACAAGTACATCCAGGAGTTATGGAGGAAGAAGCAGTCTGATGTAATGTGCTTACTTCTCCTGGTGCGCTGCTGGCTGTACTGCCAGCTCTCTGCACTTCACAGGGCCCCCTGCCCCACCCAGCCAGACAAAGCGCACAGGCTGGGCTACAAGGCCAAGCAAGGTTATGTCATATATCGTATTCGTGTGCCCCGTGGTGGCCGCAAGCGCCCTGTTCCTAAGGGTGCGACCTACGGCAAGCCTGTCCATCATGATGTTAACCAGCTGAAGTTTGCTTGAAGTCTTCAGTCTGTTGCCAAGGAGAGAGCTGGACGCCACTGTGAGGCTCTGAGAGTCCTGAATTCTTACTGGGTTGGTGAAGGTTCCACGTACAAATTCTTTGAGGTTATTCTCATTGATCTATTCCATAAAGCTATCAGAAGAAATCCTGACACCCAGTGGATCACCAAACCAGTCCACAAGCACAGGGTGATGCGAGGGCTGACATCTGCAGGTCGCAAGAGCCGTGGCCTTGGGAAGAGCCACAAGTTCCACCACACTATTGGTGGTTCTCACAGTGCAGCTTGGAGAAGGCACAATACTCTCCAGCTCCACCGTTACTGCTAATATAAGTAATGTTTGTAAAATTCTTACCTAATAAATAATTTAGGACAGTCATGTCTGCTTAAAAAAAAGAATAAAAATGGTGACAAACAAGTACCTATCAATAATAACTTTAAATGTAAATGGATTAAATGCCCCAATCAAAAGACATAGGGTAGCTGAGTAAATAAGAGAACATGACCCATATATCTGCTGTCTACAGGAAACCCACCTCAAAAAAAAGGACTCACACAGACTGATGGTGAAGGGAATGGAAAAAGGTTATTCAGACAAATGGAAATGAAAAAAAAAGCTGGGGTAGCAATACTGATATCTGACAAATTAGATCTCAAAGTGAATGACATATCAAGAGATAAGGAAGGCCACTTCATAATACTAAAGGAAGCAATCTAACAAGAAGAAATAACTCTGGTAAACATATACACACCCAATACAGGAGCAACCAAATACATAAAAAAACTTCTGGAGGATATCAAGGGAGAGATTGACAGCAATACAGATCTTAAATCATAGTAGGGGACTTTAATACCCCACTATCACCATTGGACAAATCCTATAAACAAAAAATCAGCAAAGAAACATCAATCCTAAATAACTCACTAGATCAGATGGAATTAATTGACATCTTCAGAATATTCCACCCCAAAGCCACAGAATACACATTCTTCTCAAGTGCACATGGGTCATTTTTAAAGATAGACCATATATTGGGTCACAGGCAAAGTCTCTTCAAATTCAAGAAGATAGAAATCATATCAAGCATCTTCTCAGATCACAATGGCATTAAATTAGAAATCAACTACAATAAAAACATTTTAAAAAATCAAACAGGTGGAGGCTAAATAGCATGCTATTAAACAATGACTGGGTTACCAGAGAGATTAAAGAAATAAAAAGCATCATGGCAACAAATGACAATGAAAACAAAACAATCCAAAATCTATGGGACACAGTGAAAGCAGTCTTGAGAGGGAAGTTCATAGCTCTACAAGCCTACCTCAAAAAACAAGAAACAATGATAATAAATTACCTAACCCTACAACTCAAAGAGTTAGAAAGAGAGCAACAAGAAGAGCCCAGTGTAAGCAGAAGGAAGGAAATAATAAAGATCAGAGCAGAGATAAATGACATAGAGACCAAAAAAAGAAAAAAAGAAAAAAAAAACAATACAAAAGGGGCTGGCAGGCCGGGCGGTCGGTGGCATGGAGGGGCCGTGGGCTGCCACGGGCGGGGACGTCTCCCTGCACAACTTCAGCGCGAGGCTGTGGGAGCAGCTGGTGCACTTCCACGTCATGCGGCTGACGGACTCGCTCTTCCTTTGGGTGGGGGCCACGCCGCACCTGCGCAACCTGGCCGTGGCCATGTGCAGCTGCTTCGACTCCATCCCTGTGTCCACCTCCCTCCTTGGAGACACTTCGGACACGACCTCCACTGGCCTTGCCCAGCGCTTAGCCAGGAAGACCAACAAGCAGGTGTTTGTCAGCTATAACCTACAAAATACAGACAATAACTTCGCGTTACTTGTAGAAAACAGGATCAAGGAAGAAATGGAGGCTTTTCCGGAAAAGTTCTAGCTGAGGCGGAAGTGAGGATTTCTAACTTATGTACAATATACATTTAAATAAATGAGTTGAATTCCAAAAAAAAAAAAAAAAAACAATACAAAAGATCAACAAAACCAAGAGCTGGTTCTTTGAAAGGATAAACAAGATTGATGAACCTCTAGCCAGACTCACCAAGAAGCAAAGAGAGAGGACCCAAATACACAAAATTAGAAATGAAAGAGGTGAAATAACCGATCCCACAGAAATAAAACGATTTTGAAAAAAATACTATGAACAACTCTATTCTAACAAAAAGGACAACCTAGAAGAAATGGACATATTCCTAGAAAAATACAAGTTTCCAAAACTCAACCAAGAAGAATAAAAAAACCTGAATAGGCTGATAACTACCAAAGAAGTTGAAACAGCGATCAAAAATCTTCCAGAAAAAAAAAATAGCCTTGGTCCGGACAGCTTTACAGGGGAGTTTTACCAAGCATTCAAAGAAGAACTAAAACCTATCCTCCTCAGACTATTCCAAAAAAATTCAAGAGGAAGGCACACTTCCAAGCTCTTTCTATTAAGCCAGCATTACCCTAATTCCAAAACCAGATAGACACCACACAAAAAAAGAGAACTACAGGCCAATATCCTTGATGAACATAAATGCTAAAATCCTCAACAAAATTCTAGCAAATCGGGTTCAGCAATACATTAGAAAGATCATACACCATGACCAAGTGGGATTTATTCTGGGGATGCAAGGATGGTACAATACCCACAAATAAATAAATGTAAACATCACATAAACAAACTGAGAGACAAAAATCATATAATCATATCAATTGATACAGAAAAAGCATTTGACAAAACTCTTTTTTGATAAAAACTCTCAGCAAAGTGGGAATAGAAGGATCATACCTCAACATAACCTATATGACAAACCCACAGCCAACATTATACTCAATGGGCAAAAACTAAACCCATTTCCACTAAGAACAAGAACAAGACAAGGATGTCCACTTTCACCACTCCTGTTTGGCATAGTACTAGAAGTACTAGCCATAGTGATCAGACAAGAAGAAGAAATAAAAGACACCCAAATTGGAAAAGAAGTAAAACTGTCCTTGTTTGCAGATGACATGATACTATACATAGAAAACCCCAAAGACTCCATCAAAAAACTACTAGACCTAATAAATGATTTTGGCAATGTAGCAGGATACAAAATTAACACCCAGAAATCTATGGCCTTTTTATACACCAATAATGAACTCACAGAAAGAGAAATGAAAAAAAAAATCCCATTTACCATTGCACCAAAAAAAAAAAAAAATTAAAATACCTAGGAGTAAACTTAACCAAGGATGTAAAAGACCTGTACTCAGAAAACTATAGGACATTGATTGAAAAAAGAGATAGAGGATGACATAAACAAACAGAAGAACATCCCATGTTCATGGATTGGTAGAATCAACATCATTAAAATGTCCATACAACCTAAAGCAATCTATAGATTCAGTGCAATACCTATTAAAATACGAATAGCACATTTCACAGACCTAGAACAAACACTCCAAAAATTCATCTGGAATAAAAAAGAAAGACCCCGAATAGCCACAGCTGTCCTGAGAAAGAAGAACAAAGTTGGAGGGATCACAATACCAGAAGTCAAACTATATTAACAAGCAACGGTTCTCAAAACTGCCTGGAACTGGCACAAGAACAGACATATAGACCAATGGAACAGAATAGAGGACCCAGAAATTGACTCAAGCCATTATACTCAATTAATATTTGACAAAGGAGGCAAGAGCATACAATGGAGCCAACACAGCCTCTTTAATAAATGGTGATGGGAAATTTGGTCAGATACATCCAAAAAAATGAAACTAGATCACCAACTTACACCATACACAAAAATAAACTCAAAATGGATAAAGGGCTTGAATGTAAGATGGGAAACCATAAAAACCCTATAAGACTCCGTAGGCAGCAAAATTGCAGACATATGTCATAGCAATATCTTTACAGACACAGATCCTAGGGCAAGAGAGACTAAGTAAAAAATAAACAAATGGGACTACATCAAAATAAAAAGCTTCTGCACAGCAAAAGAAACCATCAGCAAAACAACAAGAAAGCCCACTGTTTGGGAGAACATATTTGCCAATGTTATCTCCAATAAGGGTTTAATCTCCAACATTTACAGGGAACTCATACTATTTAACAAAAGGAAGATAAACAATCCAATCAAAAAAATGGGCAAAGGACCTAAGTAGACACTTTTCAAAAGAGGGCATTCAGAAAGCCAAGAGACACATGAAAACATGCTCAAAGTCACCAGTCATCTGAGAGATGCAAATCAAAACAACAATGAGGTACCAACTCACACCTGTCAGAATGGCTATCATCAACAAATCAACAAACAACAAGTGCTGGGGAGGATGGGGAGAAGGAACCCTCCTTCACTGCTGGTGGGAATGCAGACTGTTGCAACCATTGTGGGAAACAGTATGGCATTCCCTCAAAAATTTAAAAATGGAACTACCATATGACCCAGTAATACCACTTCTAGGAATATATCCCAAGAAAACAGAAACACCAATCAGAAAGGATATGTGCACCTCTATGTTCATAGCAGCACAATTTACAATAGCTAAGATTTGGAAACAGCCTAAATGCCCATCAGCAGATGAGTGGATTAAAAAACTGTCGTACATCTATGCTATGGAATACTACGCTGCTTTAAAAAAGAAGGAATTCTTACCATTTGCAGCAGCATGGGTGGAACTGGAGAGCATTATGCTAAGTGAAATAAGCCAGGCAGTGAAAGAAAAATACCACAGAATCTCACTCATTTATGGATAATAAAGAACATTATAACTTGATGAACAAAAAGATAGATAGAGGCAGAGAAGCATCGAACAGACTGTCAAACTACAGCGGGAAGGCTGGGGAGTGGGGGGGGGCATAAGAGATCAACTGAAGGACTTGTATGTATGCATATAAGCATAACCATTGGACACAAGACACTGGGCGGTGGGGTGAGGGCATGTGCCGGTGGGGTAGGGGAGGCCGGGGGAAGGTAAATGGAAAAAAAGGAGACATATGTACTACTATTTGTATTACTTTAAACAATAAAATAAAATTTAAAAATATATATTAATTCAACTTGGCCTGTGTGACTCAGTGGTTGAGCATCTACCTATGAACCAGGAGGTCATGTTTCGATTCCCATGGGCACATGCCTGGGTTGCAGGCATGCAGGAGACAGCTGATAGATGATTCTCTCTCATCATTGATGTTTCTATCTCTCCTTCTCCCTCCCTCTCTGAAATCAATAAAAATATATTTAAATATATATATATATTAATTCACTGAATTCTCATAATACTCCTATGAGTTAGGTACAATTATTATCCCCATTGTACAAATTAGAAAATTGAGGCACAAAGCAATTAAGAAAGTTTATTTTAACCCTGGCTGGTTAGGTTCTGTGGTTGGAGCGTTGGCCTGTGGTCTAAAAGGTTGCCAGGTTTGATTCCTGGTCAAGGCCATGTACCTTGGTTGCAGGTTCCCCAGCTGCAGTAGCGGTGCAGGCCGAAGGCAACCAACTAATGTATCTCTCTCATGTCAATGTTTTATTCTTTCTCTCTCCCCACCCCCCTCCCTTCCACTCTTTCTAAAAACCAATACAAATCCTTACCCCGTGTTAGTGAATAAAGTATTATATTCCCCAGAAAGAAAGTTTATTTTATTACACTAATGAGGAACTTTATGTCAAGCAAAATATGGAACCCTTTAAAAAAAACAGAAATAATAATTACAAGGCAATTTGTGGACTTAATATCAAGGAAAGAAGTTTTTTTTTTTTCAGAATCCCCAAACTAATTCTGATGGGGTCCATAAGAAAACATACATTGACATTAGGCCTATTCCTGCCTCCAAAAGTTATTGACATTGGTTCTCTAAGGAGGATAAAGGAAAATGAGAACTAGGCCTCAGGACACTTGAATACAACCTTGCAAGCTCCCAAATATGTTATATTCAATTACCAAGAAGTTTTGAAGTTTTGAAATATATCTTAGTATTGTTGCTAAGTCACTACCTTGCTTGGCCTTGATAAATTAGACTGTCACTTTTTTGCTTTTTAAAATTTTTATTATTATTACTAGAGGCCTGGTACATGAAATTCGTGCACTGGGGGGGGGGGGGTGTCCCTCAGCCCAGCCTGCACCCTCTCCAATCTGGGACCCCTCGGAGGATGTCTGACATCCCTCTCTCAATCCGGGACTGCTGGCTCCCAACCGCTTGCATTCCTGCCAGCCTGATCACCC
>NW_005871050.1:5381477-5389354 GCF_000147115.1 Myotis lucifugus | reverse complement strand
GCTCGCCTGGTCGCCCTAACTGCGCTCCCCTTCCAGCCTGGTCGCCTTTCAACTGCCCTCCCCTTTAGGCCTTGTCCCCGCTAACTGCCCACCGCTGCTGGCCTGATTGCCCACATCTGCCCTCCCCTGCTGGCCATCTTGTGGTGGCCATCTTTGACCACATGGGGACGGCCATCTTTTGTGAGGGTGTGACATTCAATTTGCATATTACCTCTTTATTATATAGGATTTTTTGTTGAACATCATCTAAGGATATTTTTTCATTGATTTTTAAAGAGAGTGGAAGGAAGGGGGAGAGACAAAGAGAGAAACAGATATGAGAGAGACATTGATTGGTTGCCTCCCGAATGTGCCCTGACCAGGGCAGGGATTGATTCTGCAACCTAGGTACGTGCCCTTGACCAGAATCAAACCCAGGACCCTTCAGTCAGCAGACCAACTCTCTATCCACTGAGCAAAACCAGCCAGGGCTAGACTGTCACTTTTTAAATGTACTTCCACCTTCTTTCACTGGAGATTCTAGCACTAATGCTTACTTTCACCCTCATGATTCCTAGAAAATACTAAATTTCCTAAAAGTCACTATTATTACTATTTTGAACACCCCAGTTCCACTCTATTTCAGGCCCCACTACCTTTGCCAGGTCCATCTTTTGCTCAGGCCCTGGTTGAGTCCAAATCATACTATAACTAGAGTGTGAACAATTTGGTGATGGAAGAATTAGCATTGGGCAACCAGCCTAATCATTAATTAAGCAATAAAATACCATGACGAAAATCTAAAACATAATGAAGAACATAGATTTATTCCCCAACCAAATTCTGGAAGTTGTGAGCAACTTTTGAAGCTCAAAGAGAGTAGTTTTGGGACTGACAAAAGGAACTTGTTTTACACTGCCAGTAGTGTAGAACTAGTTGCCCCCAGTAGGTGTTAAATTCAAACAGGTGCAAGAGCAGTTTAGAGAAATTTCTGAGTCATAAATAAGGAAACCATGGGCTACCTGAGATACAAGCTCAACCTCCCATAGGGGCACAACCAGCGGGCAATGCTCTCATGACACTGTTCCTTGGAGCCTTGACCAGAGGCAGAAATTCTGGCCAGACCACTGTGCTGAGGGTTAGAGGTGTATGTGGGGTGGTATGCAACTGCCACATTGTTAGGGACCCTGAACCAAATGTAGGCGATCTTCCAGAGGTAACTCTCCTCAACGTCACGTTACTGACCTGCAGGCCTAGGGGCTAGCCCTGCATCACTCCGTTTCCCTGACAACCACAGTGTCCAGGGGCCTTTGTGAGTCATACAGAGCCTCTGTGATAAGCCCACTGCGGGTGGAGCAGCCTCGCAGTTTCTCTCCCCTTCCCACCCTGACTCGCTCGCTCTCTTTTGATTTGAGCTCGTTTCCTGCAGGAAGAAGCCGCCAGGAGAACCACCGCACAGGGCATGCGCAGTGCTCTGCCAGGTGGGGAGCACCAGACAGTTCCCTGGTCCTTTTAAATCAAGCTGGACGGGTGCTAGGCAACTGCGCGGCTCGCGCTGGAGCTGCACTGCGGAGCTCTGCCAGGCGCCGGCCCAGCCTGGGCTCGGTGGCCAGCTGCTCTGAACTAAGGGGTGCTGCCGGCGGGTGGTGGCCGGCTTCGGAGAAGTGGGGACCGGATCGACCGGACCCAACCACGCCACCAGGTAAGTCTGCGCGCGCAGGAAAGCCGGGAGGAGCCTGGCTTGTCCCTCTTCTTGGGCTCGCCTCTCTGTAGAGGATGTTCCCCACTTGTCCCCCACCACAGGTTTCCTCTCTTTAAAGCCTCAGGCCAGGAGTTAGGGAGCGTTTGGGAGGGAAGGGAACAGGGCGTCGGAGTCGAGGTATGGAAGGAGGAGTGGGGTTGAGCCCTGCCAGCTGCCCCTCCCAGCCCCGTTTCGTGTCAGCCAGACTATAGGGATGGTGTCACCTGCGATTGTGGTCTGGCAGCGCCCTGCCTGAGCCACCTTCTCTCCACTGAAAACAGTGATGGCAGGAGTTTCAGTTGACCATTTACAGAGAAAACCCCCCAAATTATGCATGCCTAGATATAGCTTTATAGCAAGAATGTGACTTCCATGCTAATAAAGTACTCAGCCTTCAGAATTAAGGGGACTCGTTTCTTTTCTTCTAGAAGGTATCATTTCACACTACTGACAAAGAATTGTCCACAAGGCCCCGTTTTAAATGGCACTTCACTTAGTTCTCAATATCTGCCAAGCAAAAGAGAAGACAATTTGTCCCGTGAAGTGGACACTTGGCTCATATATTAGGACTCTGAAAGACTAAGGCACAAATCAGGATAACTGCCCTTTTAAATGTTTTTTCAAACTAACTGTGCCCTGAGGGAGGGAAGCAAGACCTACACTCCTGCCCTTTGCTAATGTGGTTCTTGGCATGCTCATTAATAAGAAGCATGCTGCTGCTACTGCACCCACCAGCTGTGGCTCATTGTTCAATAGGTGTTGAAGGTGAGGCGATACTACTATGTTTGACTATAATGCCATCATCATTCTTGTCCCATTTGGTATTTGCATTACTTGGGAAAGGAAGACAGTGCCTCATAGTTGGGAAAGTAGGTTAAAAGTTAAAAAGAAAACTTTCTTCAAAGTGGCTGGCATCACATTTTAGATGGGCCAAACAGATATAAACAGGGGTTTTGGCGTTCTGGTTCATTATGTTTTCTAATTATGCTGGTGGGTTTTTATTTTTCAGTTCAAACTGGAGGAGAATGATGGCATCAAGTAGAACACCCTGTACATCAGAAAGTGTAAGTACAGTTGTGCTGGCTCATATCTTATGAGTGTTTAGAAGCACAGACCTTCAACCTTGTAACTAGATCATTAATCTGCATGATCAGTACACTATCAAGAAAGCCTTATAAAAATACAAAAGAAAAGTGTCCTGCAGATTTTTAGCTAAGCCAAATAAACTTTGATGGGAAAATAAAAATCCTTTCCCTAAAATGTCATCCAAAACACTTCATAAGTCACAAGACAAATTATAAGTATTGACAAAAACTCAATTAGAATCAAAGCATTATAGAATTTTCAGAAAAAAGTATTAAGGATCAATTATTCAACAAATATTTTTTTAAGTGAGAAAGAAGGGCAGTTTCTTTTTAAAAAAAATATTTTATTGATTTTTTACAGAGAGGAAGGGAGAGAGATAGAGAGTTAGAAACATCGATGAGAGAGAAACATCGATCAGCTGCCTCCTGCACACCCCCTACTGGGGATGTGCCCGCAACCAAGGTACATGCCCTTGACCGGAATCGAACCTGGGACCCTTCAGTCCGCAGGCTGACGCTCTATCCACCGAACCAAACCGGCTAGGGCTATTCAACAAATATTTATTGATGGCTACTATGGGGTCAGGTAACAGGTAGGGATACAAAGATGAATAAGATACCAGGGGATCACAGTATATTTGGTAAAACAAAAGTTTGTATGAAATGCTGTAGAAGCAGGAAAAACTCAGAGGTGCAGCATCATCCTTGCTGATCTTCAAACTGATACTCCAATTGTAGTATTTTAAGAACTTATTGGTGACTCTGAAAACCACTGGAGCATTTGGAAAGTTCTTGGTAAAGTAACTGCTGATAAAAATACAAATATCACACTAGCTGGTTTGGCTCAGTGGATAGAGCATCAGCCTGCGGACTAAAGGGTCCCAGGTTCAATTCTGGCCAAGGGCACATGCTGGGGTTGCGGGCTCAATCCCCCCAGTAGGGGGCATGCAGGAGGCAGCCAATTAATGATTCTCTCTCATCATTGATGTTTCTATCTTTCTATCCCTCTCCCTTCCTCTCTGAAATCAATACAAATATATTAAAAAATACAAATATCTTTGTAAAAAACACTACCACTTTCCTGCTTAGAAATAATTTAGCTTCAGAATTTGGGGGCATAAACAACTTGCAGGATTTAGATCTAATTCTTCCCTGAGGATGCAGGTCAAATTAATGTAAGATTTGAGTTTAGGTTCCCCTCTACATGCCATAATACTACCTATATATTTTTTTCAAACTGGCTTTTTCTGAGGTCTGATGACTCAGCTGACAACTTGAAGCACACATCTTGAAAGGGTGAGTATTTAACTGCTGGTTCATGTCTCAAGAGGGTAAGGAAAACCTGAAAACAGAATAAGAACCATTTTTATAGTATGCTTTAAAATTACTTCCATTTTCATTAATTTCTTTTAACCACCTGTGAAATAAGTATATCATCCCTATTTTACAGCTGAAAAAAATTGAGGTAAGTTTTCACATAGATCTAAAGTGTGGGAGCCAAGATAACTGACTCCTTCATCTTATTTTTCCCACCATAGTCCACACTCAATTCCTTTCTCAAGATCTTCCTTTCTCTTCTCCATGATTCTGCATGGTAAAACATGTTCACCCACCTTGACTTCAGACAGTTCCTTTGGGTTCTAATTTTAGTATTGAATAGTTTTCTGCAAGCCAGTAATTCTCAATAGTGAGGGAATGGCAAATCTCCCCTAGATGGGGCAGGTCAGAATCTTTTCGAATAAGGAGAGAGGCTAATGATGGCAGTGTTTTGTGCTTAGGAACAGTGGAAGAAGAATAAAAGGTTGAGAACTACTGCTTTTAAATGAGAACAGGTTGGACAATTGAGCAAAAAAGCAAGGCTAGTGATTTTCTTTGTAGCAGACTCCACCCACCTCCTCCCCCATTTTCACCAAGCAGTTTTTCTAAGGGTTGGGAGAACCAAAAACCTCCAAGAATAATGGGAAACGTTCCTTGAGCTAAGAAGGGCCCTTTGTCTTTCCCTTACTGCCACTGGACTATGATTAAAAGCTGGGCTTTTAATCTGGCTTTTAATCTAGTTGATTGGGGCTGAGGAACTGAGGGCAGTGACAGAAGCTTGCCCATCCCAAGTTGAAGAGGACCTTTTCCAACCATCATTCCCAGTTTACAAAGTTTGTAATGAAGCATTCTTGTGATGTGAGGAAAAGCTTCTGGAGGTTTTCCAAAACTATTTCTCAGTCCCTGCATACTACTGCCTAGAAGAATAGTCTCTTTTTGCAGACACATCTAGATGTATGCAAAAGAGGTGGTCCTGAAATTTTGAAATCAAATTCTAATGTAAATGAGATAAGGCAACAGAAAAAAAATATATTTGATTTTTATGTCATCAAATTTTTCTAAAGCATGTGATTTAAAATATGAATATTTTAGAAAAAATAGTTTGTATATATTTGATCACTTATCCACCTTAATATGAGTATATTCCTCAGGGACCCATACCTTGAAAATGAAACAGATTTTTTTTTTTTTGCATTTCCCTTTCACAATCAACAGCAGTGTATTATTTTCTGGAACTATTTAAGGATATATATGCATTCACCTAAGATTTTTATGAAATGGTTTGCCCAAAGATCCATAATAAATGACCACTCCTTGCTTAGCTCTTAACAATTATTATGTTATATCACATTACATTATTTTCAATTTATATTATTAGTGCTTCCCAAATTCTTTAGGTGAATATAAACTACTTTTATGAGTTAAGAGATCCCTTACTCCACCAAAATGACCTACTATCTTGCCAGAGGGTAAAAGTCATTAGAAGATGAATGGTGATGTTTTCAGGTAGACACTAACTAGAACCATCAAGAGTCCATGATTAATTTATGCCAGACACAAATGAATAGCTATACCATATTATGGACACCCTGGCATTGCCAGTTTAATCCCAAGGATTTCTGGGCGATCACTGTCTTAGAGGATCACTAATGTTATATTTGTCATGTGACTATATCATTTTCCTTGTTCTGACTTATTTCTTTACATCTTTTATTTCTCTTGGACCTCCTTCCCCTACCCTTCAGTCCTTCAGAATCCAACACAGTGTTGGGTAATAATAAATATAATAATAAATTTTCATAATTGACGCACTAAAAAGTCATGCTTGTACTTTCAATAAGGATTCTGGTTTGATTTGCCTTATGCTGCAAAAAATTACCTAATTAAGTTTATTGTGAGCAAAATGGCTACCACTCAGGGGTAGAGGAGTGTCATTGCTTCAATGCCTATTCCTTTTCCTTGCCAGAGAATACTAATGTCATACTTGTTCTACATAAAAAAATAAACAGTGCAATTTGCAAAGAGAAAATGAGACTGGCAGCTTTTAACCCCAGTGTGGGCATTGCCATATTCTGAGTAGATTTGGGAACAGGCCATTAAAGGATATCTTGCCAATGAAATAGAAAAAGAAAGAAAGAGAGCGAGAAAGAGGAAAGAAAGAAAGAAAGAAAGAAAGAAAGAAAGAAAGAAAGAAAGAAAGAAAGATAGAAAGAAAGAAAGAAAGAAAGGAGCTCAGAGACCCCCTGACCCTGCCCTGTATAAGCCATGTGAGGAGAATTCCAAAGGCATTTCAAACCTTTCTCTTTCTGCCCTTTGATATGTGACATACCATTCTCCTTACCACCACCACCACCACCACCACCCCCCTTTATTTTTCCTCTGTCCTTTTGTGGCCCTTTAAAAAATACCTAAGCTCTGAAAATACTGGGTTGTTTTCTTTCAATTTGTGGAATGAAACCCAGCAGAATAATAAAGGGGAATTTTAGAACAAGTACAGACCTGGGAGACAGGGTTTCAGTTTTACCATTACAGGCTGTGTAGCCTTGATCAAGTCACTTAACTTCTCAGAGCCTTAGTTATAAAATAAGTCTATTCTCCCCAGTTCTGTGAAAAGCATTGTCTATAACAGGAAATTGTACAGAAGTTCAGAAAGGTAGTGAAATTTACGTATTTTGAGAGGGTTGGCGATAGAAGTCACTTTTTCAAGTACAAATGAATAAAAAGAGTTTTCTAGTTTAAGTTTTATCTCTACGTAAATCTCTGTCATTATTGCTATCTGCAGTTATAAAGTGGCTTTGGCTTACCTGCCTCGCTGCATATCTCCTTTCAGATCAATCTCATCAATGCCTTTCATCCAGAATTCATTAGGAGGAATAGTATTCTCTCTCCCATTACTACCTGATTGGAAGCATTTTTATCTTTTACAGGATGGTCTAGTGAAAATTTGACTGCTACAAAAATGTGACTGGCTACAGATGATATATTGTAAAATGGCATACCTGAAATCTATATAATTTTATTAACAAACTAGAGGCCCGGTCCCCACAGCCCAGCCTGCACCCTCCCCAATCTGGGACCCCTTGAGGGATGTCCGACTGCCCGGTGGGATTGGGCCTAAATGGGCAGTCAGACATCCCTCTTACAATCTAGGACTACTGGCTCCCAACCACTCACCTGCCTGCCTGCCTGATTGCCCAACCACTTCTGCCTGCCAGCCTGATCGACACCTAACTGCTCCCTGCTGGCCTGATTGCCCCCAACTGCTCTACCCTGCTGGCCTAGTCACCCTTAACTGCCCTCCCCTGCCAGCACAGTCGCCCCTAAATGCATTCCCTTGCTGACCTTGTCGCACCTACTGCCCTCCCTGCAGGCCTAATGCCCCAACTGCCCTCCCCTGCAGGCCTTGTCTCTTCCAAATGCCCTCCCCTGCCCTCCTCTGCAGGCTTGGTCCCCACAACTGCCCTCCCCTGTGGGCCTGGTCTCCCCTAACTGCCTTCTCTGCAGGCCTGGACCCAGCCAACTGCCTTCTGCTGCCGGCCAGATTACCCCCAACAGCCCTCCCTTGCAGGCCTGGTCACCCCAACTGCCCTCCCCTGCAGGGCTTGTCCCCCCCAACGGTCCTCCCCTATGGGCCTGATACCCCACCTACCCTCCCCTGCAGCCCAAGTTGACCCCACTGGCCTCCCCTACAGGCCTGGGTTCCCCATCAACTACCCCCCCCAGCAGGCCCTGGTCTCTCAAACTGTCCTCCCCTG
>NW_005871050.1:5360204-5380732 GCF_000147115.1 Myotis lucifugus | reverse complement strand
AACTGCCCTCGCCTGCAGGCCTGGTCCCCCCAACTGCCCTCCCCTGCAGCCTGGTCCCCCCAATTGCCCTCCCCT
Source organism: Myotis lucifugus (assembly GCF_000147115.1). NCBI lineage: Eukaryota > Metazoa > Chordata > Mammalia > Chiroptera > Vespertilionidae > Myotis > Myotis lucifugus. The sequence goes on along the minus strand of NW_005871050.1, from coordinate 5,380,657 downwards.
GCAGACCTGGTCAACTACAAATGCCCTCCCCTGTAAGCCTAGTCCCCTCCAAATGTCCTCCCATGAAGGCCTGGTCCCCCCAACTGCCCTTGCCATCATGCCTATTCCCCCCAACTGCCCTTCCCTGCAGGCCTGGTCTTTTCCAACTGCCCTCCCCTGAGGCTTTGTCCCCCCAACGGCCCTCACCTGCAGGCCTGGTCCCCCAACTTTCCTCCCCTGAAGGGCTGGTCGCCCCCACTATCGTCCCCTGCAGGCCTGTTCCCCCCCAACTGCCCTCGCCTGCAGGCCTGGTCCCCCCAACTGCCCTCGCCTGTAGGCCTGGTCCCCTCAACTGCCCTCCCCTGTAGGCCTGGTCCCCCCAACTGCCCTCCCCTGTAGGCCTGGTCCCCCCAACTTCCCTCCACTCAGGCCTTGTCCTTCTAACTGCCCTCCCCTGAAGACCTGGTCCCCCCAACTGCCCTCCCCTGCAGTCCTGGTCTCCCCAACTTCCCTCCCCTGTAGGCTTGGTTCCCCCAACTGCCCTCCACTGCAGGCCTGGTCAGGGCACATGCCTGGGTTGCAGGCTTGATTCCCCCAGTGGGGGGGCCTACTGAAGGCAGCTGATCAATGGTTCTCTCTCATTATTGATGTTTCTATCTCTCTCTCCCTCTCCCTTCCTCTCTGAAATCAATAAAAATATTTTTAAAAAAATGATAAATAAAACATAAAAAATGTAAAATGTGTCTGGCAATTAGCATCACCATCTTATCTTTTTCTTCTGTTTCCTTTATGATTGCTGTAATAATCTCTACTCATTTGCATTCTTAATACTAGAGGGGAGAGAAACCAGCATTATATGATTATCTTTCCTCTTTAATAACAGATAGGTCATAGGTACTTCTGGATGGTGACTAGTAGAATAAAATCAGAACTATTTCAAGAAAAAGGAGGTGATGCTTCCAATGGCAAATCTATATCATAAATTTGAAGTCGCAGCTTATTATTCTAGTCTGATTGACTAAACTTTACTAAAGCTTGGCTTATAGCTTTTGAACCCATTATTTTAACACCTTTACTGAATATTTGCACCTTTCCCTTTCCTCAAAGCCAAGTGAGTTGACAGTGGAGATATACCCTTGAGGGTCAGGCATGTTCAGTACATGTAGATATGAAGGGTCATTGTTGGGAGCAAGGACATCTATTAAAATTTAAACTATTCTTGCTAAAAAGAAAGTATTAGAGATAATATATCAAAAAGTGGTTATCTCAAGGCCATGGGATTATGAGGGGATTCCTTTTCTGTATTTTCCAAAATTCCACAAATAACAAATACTACTATTATAATCTTTACATGATATGAATATTATATAAATATAAATTATGCATTAAATAATTTACTATTATAACATTTAGAATCTTTAATAATATTAAAGAGAATATTAATTTAAAAATAAATACAACAGTTGCCATTTTTTGTTACCAAGATAAAATTACATTTGTGTGCATGGGAAAAATAGATGCAGGCATAATTTGACCTTTCTCATTGGTAATACCACAAATATATTACAGAAAATTAATATATAAAATGAAGTTACCCCTTCCTCCTCCTTTTGACTCTTAGCAGTAACTAAGTTATTGGTTTGTTGGCTTCAGATGCTAGTGGCCCTTCAGTGTGTTGCCTGGTTCCTTCTTTCTCCCTTCTCTCAGAAGTAGTAACCAATTAAATAATTCCATGCTTTAAGAGAGTTGTATGTTAAGGATTCCCTTTGAATACTGAAGAAACAAAATAAATATCCTCTAATTTTGATGCATTTAGAAAGTTGATTATGATTTAGCATGCTAAGGTTTCACCTAAAAACTACACTTGGAATCAATATCTTGAGAAAAACACATTTGGTGGTATTATTTTCAGTTGTTGACATTCGGTTCTCATCATGAAATTGCTGTCAAAATGGATAGAATTCTGTACACTTTGCAGTCATGCCTAAAAGCAAAGCCCAAGACTGGAATAGCAGGAATTTACAGGTCAAGACAGAAGGGCATTTGGCAGAGTTAGTCATGAGGAAGTTTGAATGGTACACTTTACCAAAAGCAGCTCACATTGCATTAAGCCCTGATGTTTTAGTCACTTTAAAGAATGAATAAACAGTAGTCCAACCAAAAAGAACTGAAGGAAAATCAGGGAAATTGGAAGCACAGGTATTAGCCTATTTTAAAATTAGGCCTATTGATTTTAAATCACTTTTACTCTTTTTGAAGCAATCTGTTTTCGTGTGTATGGTTGTCTTTTATAGAATTATTTTCTACAATTAATGACCAAATGTATCAATTTATTGGTTATATTTCATAGCATCAGAGAATTTTAAAGCTGGAAGGATCTGTAGAACTTAGCTAATATAACCCTTTCAGTTTACAAATGAGGAAAGTGAGGCCCAGGCCACTTCATGAGTTATAAGGAGAACCAGTCTTCAAATAATATTTAGGTTTCTTCAGCCATGAGACAGCATTCTTAGTTCTTTTCACTACAGTAGCTGCCAGTGTAAATAATGTGCTTTGATTAAAATTATTTTCCAGGAATTTGAAGAGGTGCTTGAAGAAATGAATGATAAGAGAAAACACTGGAAAGAGAATATGTTTGCTCCTTCTTTTAGTGCTCATGATGTTCTAAATGAGGTTTTACAGCCTGAATCTCCTCCTGAACAAATGACTTTTGGGAAGGCCAAGAGAATGGAAGAAATTTACAACATGTCTAGTAGAAAGTTTCAAGAAGAGAATAAATTTCAGAGGAAAGAATTTATTTCCCAACCAAATGAAAAAGAACAAGAACCAAATCTGAGAGGGAGAAAGATGAACATTTCAAAGAATGAAGCAGACACGAACTCTGTCTCCTGTGAATCCTCTAATTTGGATGTTACAACTGAAGAAAGCTTTAATAGCACAGAAGACTACTGCATCTGGAATAAAAAAGAATATCTGTCTCGATGGCGACAGGGCAACAAGCAGAAATATACTGAAGGAAAGTCTCAAAATGTTAGCCTGAATGTTTTGAATGAAGAACTGGAAGAGCTCAATATGAAATGCAGAAAAATAGAAGAGGAATTTGAAAATGCTGAAAAAGAACTTTTGAACGCCAAAAAGGAAGTCTCCCCAAAAGCCCTAAATTTTCAAGAAACAGGGGCAGAAACTTTGAAGAAAGACTGGGAACTTCAAGCTTTAAGAAATGACCTATCTGAAAAAGCAACAAATGTCAAAAACTTAACTGAAGAGCTCCAGCAAGCCAGAGAAGTCATCCACAAGTTGAGCCTAGAGAACAGAGACTTAAAAGAAGCTGTGAGGAAGTTAAAACATCAGACTGAAGTTGGAAATGCACTCCTAAAAGAAGAAATAAAATTGCATTATGAATTAGAAGTGGAAAATATCCATGGAGAGCTTGATGCCATCAAGAATGAACTAAGAATTGAGAAGACCTTGCAAGCAAGAAATAACAGAGCCCTGGAGTTGCTTACAAAACACCTTTCTACTGTAACAGGGGAATGTTGTTAAAACTTAAAAAATTAAAAAGCCTTTAATTAGGCAAGCCATTAAACCAAATCCGTGTTTTTTGTGCTTTCTTTGTATACTTCTTAAAATGTGTTTAATGGGATGTAATTTTCATTTTTGGTGAATCCATACATCTGTAAAAAGTATATATATCAACTTCAAAGCATCTTCTTTCTCTTTCTAATGAAGTTATTGCAGATGTCCAAATGGAAAATGAAGTGTCAGAAATCTTTCTAATACTATTTCACTCAGACCTATAGTGATTCACCAGATCATATATGAACACAAATCAGTAGCCCTTTTGTGATGTTGTGAGCATTATGTCCTTGGCATGTGAATATTCTTTAATCTGTGTTCATTGATGCTAACAATAAAAATCATGTTTATGTATATAAGCATAACATGTGTCTGTGGCTCTTATAGCTGCCTGTTCAGACTCAATGGGATACAAAAATGTATCTGCTTTCTTTGAGATCTAACCTTAATTAGGCACATATAAACATCTCCAGAAAAAATGCAGATTTTCCTCTCCCCTGCTGTTTTCCCCCATGCTTTCTCCCTTGACCCAGCAAAGATTCGCATAGACTAGAAGATGACTTTAAGACAGGACTGTGACTTTTGCTGGAGCCCTGATTTGTCAGCATTGGTTGTTGCATTTTCTTATGTTGACCACCAAGGGGCGTTGTTTACACAGTTCCAAAGTTCTATCAGGCTGGGGGTGGGGGTTTATAAACTTCCTGCCCAGCTTACATCACCAGCTGAGGTGAAAGGTGTTGGGTGTTAACTATGTAAGCTGCTAGTGAGCTGGTTTGATTTATACAGGAATCCAGCCCTCTAAGGGGCCTGAGCAATGACAATTTATTTTACACTTTTAGAGAATAAACATGTACTGCCTCAATCCTTTGGTGAAAACAATGGGTAGTATTTGTTTGTATCAACCATCACGATTTTTTTTTTTGTAATTGGAGCTCTATTTGTATGTAATTTTTAAGTCCAACGAACCCAATGTAATTACAGACTATGAGAGTGGAATACAATTGTAAAGGTTTAGGTATCTTTCCCTATGGGAAATCCTCAAACTGGGGATTTTAAAGTCCTAAAAGTCCTCATCTTTAAAATGAGGGAGTAGTACTGTCATCCAGATTCTTTTTGCTTCTAATGTTTTGTGATTTTATTCTCAAGTGTTACTGTACCTGTGAAGAAATAAAACTCCTATGGCATTGGATGCACTCAGTTCTAGTACTTTAGGGGAACCTACATTTCTGACACCCCCCTTTCAAAGAAACATAGAAAATCTGTTCTTCATAGTTTGAACATTTCCAAACACTGTGCCATTACTAAATCAGGAGAGGGAGTAAATGAGCTGCTTTCTTCTCCTTTATCTTGTTTCATTTTTACTTGTTAATGTTGGGGAAGGCACTGAATGGAGACAAACTACGCTGACCTTAATGCTGAGCAGGGATTGCCTAGCATGGGAAGACTGGACTAAATCGGAAGATAATCATTTTTGGCACTTTCTGAGTTAGTCCTGATAACCCAGGTACTGGCAGCCCACTCAAAGGGAAAGATGACTTTCAGGTTTTCGCTGGCCACTGGCTTCTCACCAAGAGTCTAGGTACAAAAGCAAACTAGGAACTCTTTTGCCCTATTCAACTGTCTTCCTCATCACCCCCTTAAAGTTGTGCCTTTGTCCTTGCCCCAGAAAGACTCCCAGTCTCTGACTGCTAGTGTGCAGAGCTGCTTACATGTTAAAATATTTCACAAATTGTATTAATTAAACTACTGGGTTCAGTCCTCTTCGTATATTTTAATTTTTAAAAAAGAACTTTTACTCCAGGAGAATTTCTATCAACCGACCACCATCTAAAGTCTTAAGTGACAACTTGGTTTATCTTGCATGAGTGTGTAGGTGTGCTAATGTGTGTTTGAGGGGTGGGAAAAGAGTGTGGTGGAGGGAGATCCAGAAAAGATAAGTGTATGGCTTGCCCAGTTCCAGGATGAGAGGAGTTGTATTACTAGGAAGGAACTAGAAAATAGATTATTTTTAAAAATGTATGTTTCTATTGATTTCAGAGAGCTAAAGGGAGAGGGAGAGATAGAAACATCAATCAGTGTCCAGCTGGTGTTGCTCAGTGGTCGAGCTCCTATGAACCAGGAGGTCACAGTTCGATTCCCGGTCAGGGCACATGCCCGGGTTGCGGGCTTGATCCCCATTGTGGGGCATGCAGGAGGCAGCCGATCAATGATTCTCTCTCATCATTGATGTTTCTATCTCTTTCCCTCTCCCTTCTTCTCTAAAATCAATTTAAATATATTTTTTAAAAAAAGAAACATTAGCCCTGACCGGTTTGGCTCAGTGGATAGAGCGTTGGCCTGCAGACTGAAGGGTCCTAGGTTCGATTCCAATCAAGGACATGTACCTTGGTTGCGGGTACATCCCCAGTGGGGGGTGCGCAGGAGGTGGCTGATCGATGTTTCTCTCTCATCAATGTTTCTGACTCTCTATCCCTCTCCCTTCCTCCCTGTAAAATAATCAATAAAAATATATTTTTTAAAAAAAGAAACATTAATCAGCTGCCTCCTGCAGACCCCCTACTGGGGATCAAACCTGAAACCCAGGCATGCACTAAGACCTGGAATCAAACCGTGACCTCCTGGTTCATAGTATGATGCTCAACCAACTGAGCCACAGCAGCAAGATGGAAAATAGATTCTTGTTGAGACAGCCTGGGATATTGAGCCCCAGCAAAGCCCACTCTATGGAAACCTAGGTCCAGATACTAGCCAGGGAGATAATAGACAATCACCAAATCCAGAGAGCTAAGGAGAAATGGAAGCCAAGGTAACAGAGCCAACAGTTTGGATCTTGGGGGTTCATATGTTTTGATGCTTTTATTTTTAAAAGCAGGGCTGCAATATGCTGGGAGAAAGCTAGCTGGTTCCTTGTCCTATGTAGATGGGAACAGCAGTGGGTTGTGGTGGCTTAAAGAACTATAATCAAGGCAGATGCTAATAGTCTGTCCCATTGTCTTCATAATCACACCCACTTGTTGTATTAGGTGGCTCCCAATTTTGATCAGAATATATTGTCACTGTCCCTTTTAGTATATCGAATTGGAGATGTGGAGGTATTTTTATTTTTAACAAGAATGGCACGTTAGGCTACTCATCCCTTTAATCTGTTGGGATTTTCTTGAAATCAGCAATGCAATTGCATACCAATCCCCACCAAATACCAGTTCTTTCCTTACTAGGAAGCATGGGCTGTCACATGGCTATAGAAATATCTGCTGTTCCTTGGGTTTACAATCCAGCTCTAGAAACATTAGCTGATCACTTATTACCATAGTTAATAACTTCTAAGACACACTTAAAATAATTTGACATCCCTGAATTTGTGACACATCTTGAAATCACTGGCATGTCATAGTATAATTGTCAGATTTTTTCTTTCCTAATGGTTCATAAAATAACGATCTATCTTAAAATCAATGGGATTTTAGATTTAATGAAATGTGATCTGTGCTAGGCTGGGGACATGCAGATAAAAGGATTTATGAATAAGACAGGTCTCTAACCTCCATGACCTTACTTATATGACTAACTGAAAGAACGTGGTAAATGCTATACTAGCATTGCTAATACAAAGTTCTGGGGGAGCACAGAGGAAGATCAGTTAATTCTGCCTGTGGGGCTAGAAAAGACTTCATAAAGGAGGTGACATTTGAGCTGAGCCTTGAAGGATAAGAAGCATTTTTCCAGGCCATGCATGGGCGCAGGGGCAGGGCCATTTCTGGAATGTGAGTGTGGAATGTCTACTTGGCTTCAGCAATGAATTAGAGCACTGGGATGTTACATTTTGCTGACTTTTAAAGTTCCATTTGAGGTTCTATTCTGAAAATTACTGTGATTCCAATTTTTTGCTCATTTGCATGTAGACTAGAGAATGAAGTTCTCATGACATAAAGACCAGGTTCCAGACAACATAATGCAGGAAAAATGTTTTACTGGTGCCACTGTACCTTTGGCTGCCATCATTTTTGTTTGGGAAACAAAAGACCTAAGAGATTTTGGTCATAATATCCAGCTAAGTCCACTGTGAGCAGTCTAGTTTCAAAAAGATGTATGAAAGAGAAATACCACAGTTGCTTCTCTTTCCAAGAAAGCACAGTATAACAGAGATTAAGTGCACAAACTTTAATTATCCACATACTAGCCATGTGATCTTGAACAAGTTACATAATTCTCAGTAGCTGAGTTCCCTCATTTTGTAGGATGGAGTTAATAAATGGTATTTGTTGGGATAATAAGTTGAGATCACATATAGTCAATAAATTTCACCATTGTTGTCAACATCATCATCATTAATATTACATAACTGACAAGGAGAAATAGACCAAATCCATTTATCTCCTCCCAGCTATTAATTACTCTTACCAAACTCTATACATACAGGATGGGGCAAAAGTAGTTTTACATTTGTTCATATGGAAAATAATACAATAACTAATAATAATACTATAAGAATAAACTATGTTTCGCATACTCATAACTATAAACCTACTTTTGCCACACCCTGTATTGTCTCTCAAATTGTGTCCTCTGGAGAGGATATGCTATACTCATGTGTCTCAGTGATGTGTGATATGTTTGAAATGGTGGAACAAGTTGTAGAAAGCATATTTTTATTTTATTTGTATATGAAGCCTTAAGCCAAAGTAATGAATTTGTCATATGGAGTTTCTGGCCTCAAGTCAGATCCTGTAAGGGCATTTTCTTGGGTCAGAGCCTACCCAGCCCCCCTCCAATCATATTGGTGTAAGGTTGGCCCCTGGCCAGCAGAATACCAGAAGGGGGTAAAAAGCCCTGCTCTAGTACTCCAGTGGGAAAAAGCTCATCTAGGAAAAGGGAATAGAGATAAAAGAGTCTATTATAGTATTTTCTATTTCCCCTTGGCACAGGGAGCCATGCAGCTGGGGACCCACTATTTTTCACAGAATCTCTCCCCTGCCACCTCTCTCACCATTGATCATACCCAACTTATTTGTATTTGCTACATTTCAGGGGGCTCAGGTTGCCATTTCCCAGGGAAATGGATTCATACATGGTTCTCTGAGAGTGTGTTCTGGGGTATACTTGAAGCACTTCTTTTGCCTTCTAGCCCATGCCTGTTGATTCCACAATAGGTGTTGTCATATACTGTATTCCAGACCATGATAGGAGATATACCTGAGACCCTTATATCACTAGTATCCTAGCCTGAATTTGGACTATTGGTTAAAACCTAGTTATAAAACTTTATTATGTGTCACTTCCATGTATGACATTTTATGTAATATGCACAAAAATACAAGTATTTCCTCATCAAATGAAACTGAGGCTCAGAGATATTAAAGGACTTATTCAATATCACACAGCTAGTAAATGGTGAATCTGGGATTCAAACCCAGACTGTCCAATTCCACATATGATGCTTGTTCCATTATATCGGACCACCTTTTTAAAAATAATATATATTTTATTGATTTTTTACAGAGAGGAAGGGAGAGGGATAGAGAGTTAGGAACATCGACGAGAGAGAAACATCGATCAGCTGCCTCCTGCACACTCCCTACTGGGGATGTGCCCGCAACCAAGGTACATGCCCTTGACTGGAATCGAACCTGGAACCCTTGAGTCTGCAGGTTGACGCTCTATCCACTGAGCCAAAGCAGTTAGGGCATCAGACCACCTTTTGTGCTAAAATTAATGCTCCAAATGTTCAATCACCATGAAGGTTATTTAAATTTATTAAAGACAAACTGGTTTATTACAGTAATCTGGACTCAACTTGAGTAAGCGATCTCTTAAATGGCTGAGATGAACAGTGAAGATTCATCTCATTATTAGAGAGACCATAAAGTGTTCATGTCTTCTGTTGGTGAGGTAAGTCTATGTGAAGGACACAGTATCTTACTATAACAGTAAACTTGACTTTAAAAGTACCCTAAACAAAAACAATTGAAATATGAAGCCTAATTGACAACTCTCTAAAGCCAGTTCCAGCACTGATGGAATCAAGTTAATAAACACCCAGGATTCTTTGAACAACACTCATTGTGGCTGTGTGAGTCTGTTTATTTTTTTGTAATTCAAAATTATTTATTACAGTTAAAACAATATTTTCCCTTGGAATCTTTGTCTCCTAAAATGTTTTCATTGAAAGCTGACTACTTTTTAAGAAAAAATGCTGTGAACCCCCTTGATGCATAGAAAGTGTTAAATATACTTGATGATTATATGTACATAGGGTGGGGGAAAGTAGGTTTACAGTTGTGTGTATGGAAAATAACACAATAATTAATAAATAATAATACAAGAATAAACTCTGTTTTGCATATTCACAACTGTAAACCCACTTTGGCCCCACCCTGTATATTTCACTCTTGTTCTTTCCTTGATACCCTGGTAAGTTTCTCCAAAGTTACAATAAAGGAATAATATTCTGTCACCCATAACTGGAAGGACTCTTGAAAAACTATTTCAGGATATCTTTATGAAAGAACGTATCTTCACTAATGGGACAGATTGTTTTCTTTAAATTTACAAATTTACTCGAGATTTTACAAAATAACAACTCCCGTTCATATAATAAGGTTGAAGAAAATCTGGAGAGCTGCTTTTGGCATGCATAGATGTAGGTTATGTCAACAAAGAGCCTGCAGGGCATTTCTGGTTTTGAGGTAATCAAACTTTTAAAGTACATAAAATACTTTTATGTATTTTTAATGAATATAAAAATGCACTTGCATGTAGTATAAAGAGTTTTACCCCTTAAAACATGAATTATCTGAAATCTTTTCCTTTGGGTATGTATTAAGCTATGTCTATAAGTAAACTGCTGAGAGCAAAAGGCTCCAGTTCCTATGCTTGTGCCAGGGCAGAATGGTGTACTAGAAAAAGTGAGATGTGGAGTTTGCCCAGTTGGGATCACTGGTAGAAGATATTGAGATGGAGTTTGGGGTGCAAGAAGTTTATTAGGGACCAGCACCTCTGAAGGAAAAGGAGAGGAAGTAGGATTGAGCAGAGGGAGAGAAGTCAAGTAGCCATGCAAACCTGACAAAGCCTTGTCAACTGGGCAAGGAGCTCCGGAGTACTGTCTATCAGTGACCCACACTGGGTGGAAATTGCTGGGTCTTTATACCCCTGCCTTACTCAGTCACCAGACATGGGTTGCCTCTGGTAGGATATAATCTGGGGCAGATAAGGCAGACCCTGAAAGAACTGGTAGTTGGAGACTCTGCTGACCTTACTAGTACTTTTCTCTGTTGGACAGTAAGTCCTTCCTTGAGGGAGACCTGGGTGGTGCATCTTTGTGTCTACCACTGTCCATCCCTTGAACCTCTCCTTCTGGATTTCTTCAGGCCTCTCTTCCAGTGGAGAAACTTAGAAGAGTGTTGTTAGTGGGACTACGTACAGTCCCTGCTTCTGCAGCTAATCTTGGCCTGCAATTGACAGCGCCTCCTTCCTTCAATATCCATTCTAGGTCATTCTCACCCTTTGCTACTGCCCTCTGGTGGCCTCAGTAGCTTACTGGATGTCCTGACTAGACCCTCATCTCTGAAGAGACTGAGCTCCTGATAATAATGCCCTTCTCAGGCTGGGGTTGCTGTACCTGTCTCTGTACAGTTACCATTGGACAAGGGAGTACTAACATATGCCCAAGTAGCAACATAATATTTCCACACATGTTTCTCCATACCCCATTGTGTAACAGAGTATTGCTTATTTGCCTCCTCCTGATAATCAGAGTCAATTACTCCTGCCAAGTCATTGATCCCTCTTCTGGCCTGCTGGTCCCTAGATACAAGGAGCCCAAAGTGCCCAGGCAGCAGCTGTAGCTAAGAATTCAATGGGATTCTTTCTGTGTCCTCAAGAAAATGTGCCCCCTTTGGAGACCAGGTCCTCTAATTCTGTAGTTATAGGAATGGTAAACACAAAGTTCCTTTGAGCATTTTAAAGATGTGGCCTCACTGTTTTCTCATGTGCAATGTTCCTTTACACATAATGTTTTTCTTAGCTGTTGTTACTGGTTTTACGTAATTTGATTCAGTCAGGATTTAATCAGAGAAGTAGAACCATTAAGAGATTTTATTTTTATATCTACTAGTATATCATCTACATCTATCTATTTATTATCTATCAATTGATCAGCATAGACATCAGTGATTTTGCCTTATTTGTGGGAGCTAGTTAAACAGTCTCTGTAACCTCTACATCTAATTCTGGAGCTTGAAGTCTGCAGGGCAGCTTGCAGGGGGCAATAGATGTAAAATTGGGGGCAACAAGGACAAACTAAAAACCAGAAGCATGAACTGGAGTCTGTATCAGTCTCTCATCTCCAACTTTGATGATGTGGCTATCCTGCAGGAGAAGCTGGTGTTCTTTGTCTATAAGTACACACACCTGGCCCTGGTCTAGGAATTTCAGAAGCTGAAGCAGTGTTTAGGGGAAGGTGTAGCAGCAGCCACAGGCCCAGTTGTTGTCCCACGCTAGTGAGGTAAGCCAGTAGATAAGTGACAATATATATGAGTTGCAACTATACCTGGTGCCTCTGCTCTGAATTTCCAACGTAGAAACTATACATAGGACTCCTGCTTCATTAAGGCCTGTCCAATCTGCAAAACATCTCACAGGTAAAGGAATTCTGGGAAATGTAGTTCAGGCTAGGCACACTGTCACATTACAAACCTACTGCAGTCCCTCAGTGAGTTTTTGAGAGTGATGGTAATGGGAATCACTCTTGCTTCCACCTTTTGATTCCCATACTATGTATTCTTCCAACTGATTCCAAAGAATTGTATACAATGCTGTGTACAATTCTTTGATTCGGTGCATATACTTCATCTTGGAAGATGGCACTCCATTCTCACAGAGTACTGCCTATTGCCTCAATTTTTGAATGATATTTTTACTGATTAAAGAATTTGTGCTTGATTTTTCCACCTTTGCGCATTTTAAAGATATGACTTCAGTTTTCTCATGTGCAATGTTCCTTTACACATAACGTTTTTCCTAGCTGTTGTTGCTACTTTTAAGTAATTTGATTATGATGTGCCTTAATGTAGTTTTCTTCATGTTTCTTGTATTTGGAGTTCATTGATTTTCTTGGATCTGTGTGGGTCTTACAGTCCTATTTCTTGGTTATAGTTATATCTTTAAGTATTTTTCTCTCCCTCATCTCTCTCTCTCTGAAGCTGTGCTTTCAGCTGCCTATCACAATGCTCTATCAGGCCAGCAATTTCTGGATGGTGTGGTATGTAATATGACCAGTGGATCCCATGGTCCTGGGCCCTCTCTTGCAACCCCTTGTTGTAAAAGTTGGTCTTCCTGGTCTGACACAATCTTATATAGGATCCCATGCTAGTGGATCAAATACTCCCTAAGTCCTGAAAAAGAGGTACTGGCTGAGGCCCTGCAGCTAAAAAAGCCAAACCCATACTTGAAATATGTGTCTATTCCTATAAGAATGAACCATTGGCCCATAAAAGGGGCATAATGTTGTGAACTTGCCATCAAGTTGCTAATTGGTCTCCTTGAGGAATGGTGCCATATTGTGGGCTCTGTGTTGGTCTCTGTACTTGGCAGGTTGAATATTCTGAAGAACAATAGCTAGACTGGCCTTGGTAAGTGGCAGTACATCTTGTTGGGTTCATGCATAGTATTGATCTCTGCCACTATGTCCATTATGTCATCATTAGGGTGGTCAATGACAAAGACTGGCCAATGTCAACTGTCCAAGTCATTTTGCCTACTTAGTTGTTCAGTGCCTACTCTGAGCTATATGCTCTATGGTGTGTGTTAACATGTGATGAAAATCTTCATGCTTAAATACCACTTTCAGCCCTAGCTGGTTTGGCCCAGTGGATAGAGTGTTGGTCTGCAGACTGAGGGGTCCCAGGTTCGATTCTGGTCAAGGGCACATACCTCAATTGCAGGTTCCTCCCCAGCCCAGGCCCAGGTCAGGGCTCATGCAGGAGACAGCCAATCGATGTGCTTCTCTCACATCGATATTTCTCTCTGTCTTTCCCTTTCTCTTCCACTCTCTCTAAAAATCAATGGGAAAATATCCTCAGGTGAGGATTAAAAAAAAAAAGACCACTTTCACATGTTCATTTCACATGCCTCTGCCTCAGATCATCCAGTCTTTTTTGTTCCAAACTCCTAATAACAACCTTGGACCACTTCTCTTTCCATCCAAGGTGAGTGACCAAGTGCATCACCCGAAGTTCTGCCCATTAGGAGAATTTTCACTTGGCACTGTCTTTCAAGTTCCCCATTTCCTAAGTGAGGCTATAATTCAGCCACTGTCCATTTTTGGCTTGCACCCTCACATTGACCCAACCCATCCATAAACTAAGCATTTCCCTCCTGCTTCTGGTCTGATAGGGTCCCCAAAGAGCTGTAGGCATGAACTGAGAGAGATGCCTTTATACAACAGTGGTGCATGCCATGGGCATCTGAGCTACCAGATCTTGAAATTTTGTTGTACCCTTTAGTCATGTTCATAATCATTTCTGGATACTCTCTATTTCATCTTTTGATAGATTGTTACTGGGTCCTCATGACCTTATGATTTAATAGGTGTGATAGGAAGTTCTAGTTGCATGGTTACTTGTTTTCCCATCGTCACCATGGCTCAGCAGCTTATCACAAGTTGTTTTTCAAAAGGCATATGATTCTCTTCTGCATATGGCATTGCCTTGCTCTAGACCTCCATGAGCCTGCATTGTGATTCTGCCACAGGATTTTGCCGCAGATCCCAAACTGCATGTTTTTCCACCACTGACACTTCCATTACGTATGATCTGTCATAGTGTATGGGCCAGGTGGCAAGGAAGTTTGTATGACAGCATGAACTTGTTGAAGAGATCTTTACTTCTCTGGGCCCCAGTCATAGCTGGCAGCCTTCCCTGTCACCTGGTATTAGGGATGGTGTAGAGTCCCTAAGTGTGGGATATACTCCTCTGGAAACCAACAAAGCCCACTAGGTGTTGTGATTCCTTCTTTGTAGCAAGAAGTGCAATGTACAAGTTGTCTTTTATTTTAAAGGAAATTTCCCAGCATACCCTTGACCACTGGACCTCTAAAAATTTTATGGATCTGGTAAGCCTCTGAATCTTTTGGGGGTTTTTATCCTCCACCCTCGGGAGTGCATGTGTCTTACCAAGAGGTGGCACACTAACTACCTCTTGCTCTTCTGGTCTGATCAATAAAATGTCATCAATGTAATAAGCTAATATGATGTTCTGCAGGATGTCCAGATGACTCTGATCTCTTCAACTATGACAGAGGGTAGGGGAGCTAATATAGCCCTGGGACAAAACTGTAAATGTATACTATTTCCTATTTCATTTCAATGCCAACTCTTTCTGTTTCTCTTTTTTGATTGGGACGGAAAATAAAGTATTTGCCAAATCAAAGGCCAGAAACATGTATTTGAGGTTATATTAATCTGCGCCCATAAAGTTGCCACTTCTAGCACAGCAGCTGTGATTTGAGCTACTACTTGTGGTATAGTCTATAGTCATTCCCATCTGTCACAGACTGGTAAATTACGTTGAGGTATGGTAAGAATCACCACCCTGTATCCTTTAGATCAGTGGTTCTCAACCTTGGCTGCACATTAGAATCACCTGGGAATCTTTTTAAATCTCAGAGGATGAGGCCCAGAAATCAGGATTTTAAAAAGATTCCCAGGTGATTCTAATGTGCAGCCAAGGTTGAGAACCACTGCTTTAAATCCTTAAGGGCAGTACTAACTTCTACCCCTGCCCCATGTAATGATATGCTATCTTGGCCAGGGTGGTGATAGTGGTGGTGGTGGTTTTGTATCAGAGGCTTTAACTTGGCTTTCCCTACTGTTTCCCTATTGTGATAACTCTTATCTCACTGGCCAAAGACACAAAGCAGTGGTTGTGTCAACCACCCAATTGAACACTTGTATTTAGGAGATGACCACAGAGTTCTTGCATCCAATGAACCTCCTATGAGCTGGATCTTGGCCAGAACTCCATTAAATTATCTGGTTCTCATATGTTCCCATTCTCATGATGAAGTTTTGCATCTCCAGGTATCAATGTCAACTCAGAATCTATATTCAATAGTCCTCAAAATATCTGTGTGTACCCCTTCTCCAGTGCACAATTACATAAACAAACAGCCAGAGGTCCCTTTGCAGAAGGAAAGAGGGGAATCGCTATAGTGTATACTTGTGTAATTACAGTGTCATTTCTCCTAGGGACCCAGCCACTTCTATAACTGAGCTCTGGGTTTGAAAATCGGCTAAGTTCTGGAAACTGGACAGGGCATTGTAAATTATTTTATTTTTATTTTAAATTTAGCTTTATTGTTGAAAGTATCACAGATATCCCTCCTCCCCCCCCCAATTAACCCCCTCCACCTCATGCATACCCCCTCAGGCCTACCACACTGGGTCCATGGATTATGCATATATGCATATATGTGTGTGTTTTTTTATTGAAACGACTGCCCTCGGACTCCCAGACCTTTTCTGCTATTACAAGCTGAGTAGTACCCTTTTCAGCTGCCCATAAATTTTGCCTCTAGGGAGTGCCATGTTATATTAACCATCTCCATAACTCTGTGGATCAAGCCCCTTGGCTGCCATGTGAATTCTGTCTTGTAATAATTCCTAAGAGAGGGAAATTGTAATAATTTCAAGCTTTTGGCTTCTGGAAATTAAGCACCACCACCTGGCCTCTGCTGTTTTGGGTATTATCATTTACAATGCTATCAGTGAGCTAAGTTTATAACAGCTTTTTCTATTGTCCATCCTGGACTGCATCAGAGATTAATGCTCCAACCAGTGCATTTCTGATGGCCTTGTTAAATAGTGTACTTTCTGCTTTTTCCCATGGAGTGCAATCTTCTAGTGGGTCTTGTGGCTGAACATGGTAATATTCATTCCAGCATGCCCACCCACTTCCTTGAGCCTTCTAATCCCGTCCTCAACTATTTGCCACAGCATTTCTGACATTTCAGCTCCAGTCAGCATAGTTATCACATTTTCCTTCTAGGAACCATCCTAATAGAACTCTTTTCCCAGAGTCCTTAACAGAATGTTAAATACTGCCTCTCAGGAAAGCATTCGATAAACCTCTTATTGAGTGTATCTGTTCCCACCTTGATCAAGCACTCAATCCAGTTTCACCTATATTCTCCTTTCTCCTTCTGGTCCAAGCCAGATACTTGCAGCTTCTTTGGAGTATAATCCATTTCCTTCCTATTAGGCCTAGCATATCCCAAGATGGGTTATGTTTATACTTGCCCTAACTATCAGACTAATACCCAGAAAAGGAGGTAGGAGTGAGTCCTGAGAGGGAACACAGGTTGCCTGTGAAGAGAGGCTGTTCCATGGTCTTCCAGCATGAGGGTGAGAGGGTATTAGCTCTTAATAGGGATGGGGTGGCCCATGTCTACTAATGCAGAAAGTTCAGGGAAATCTAGAGAGTCAAAATCTAGAGAGTCAAAATCTTGGACTCTCACCTAGAAGACTCCATCCACGAATCAGGATGCCAGATTTTCCCAACCAAGGGCCTTGTCTTAGTTGGATGTTGAACCTTGGTTGGTATGCCTCAATTCATTTGGGTGGGTTGAGTTTGTACCTGTCTTAGTCCATTTAGGATTCTATAACAAAATACCACAGACTATGTTGCTTATAACCAACTAGTTTACTTCTCACACTTCTGGAAGCTGGAAGTCCAGATGAAAGTGCCAGCATAGTCGCATACTGATGAACACCTCCTTCTAGATTGCAGACTGCCAACTTCTCACTATGTCCTCACATAGTGAAAGGGCTGAAGGAGCTCTCTGGAGCCCCTTTTATACAGGCACTAATCCCATTCAAGAAGGCTCTGCCCTCATGGTCTAATCATCTCCCAAAGACCTCAGCTCCTAATACCATCACCTTGGGGGTGGGATTTTCAAACAAGGATTTTGGAGGGGCACATTCAGATCAAAGCAGTCCCCAAACCTGAAAACACCAATTATTGTAATTACATTATTTTATAACTAAATATTATATAAATTGAATAGATACGGTTATGAAAAATGTGTTTTTATAATTAGGTTTAATGCATATAGAAATTATTATTAACTGATCAAAGTTGCATCATTGTCAATTTAGTTATGGTTGAGATATCTGTAAAGATGGAAAAATATGAAAATCTATAAATATTCTGCTCCCAGTTTTCTTTGCCCATACCTCTAAGTCTTTTTTTAAAATATGTTTTTATTGATTTCAGAGAGGAAGGGAGAGGGAAAGAAAGGTAGAAACATTAATGATGAGAGAGAATCATTGATCAGCTGCCCTCCTGCATGGGATGGAGACTGCAACCTGGGCATGTGCCCTTGACTGGAATCAAACCTGGGACCCTTCAGTCCGCAGGCTGACACTCTATCTAATGAGCCAAACCAGTTTAGGCTCTAAGTCTTTTAATCATTTAAAATAAACAAACTGGATCCCTAGCTGGTTTGGCTCAGTGGATAGAGCATCGGCCTGTGGACTGAAGGGTCGTGAGTTTGATTCCCGGTCAGGGCATAGGCCTGGGTTGCAGGCTCAGTCCCCAGTGTGGGGCATGCAGTAGGCAGCTGATCAATGATTCTCTCTCATCATTGATATTTCTATCTCTCTCCCTCTCTCTTCCTCTCTGAAATCAATAAAAAATATATTTTTAAAAAATTTTAAAAATTAAATAAATTGGAAATCAAATGAAGCATAAATGTGCTATTTAAAATATGAAGGACAAGGAGAAAAACCTATCAGCATATTCACACTTGGAAGCAAAAGCCTTAGCCTTAAATCAATAGATTGGTGAGCAAGTGTACAGATTTAAGGAAGAATAGAGTGTTCATGTATTTTTTTCCTTGTTTTGAATAATTTTGTATTTAGCATTTATTTTTGTCCCTTGGGCATCCCAGGTAAGGGCTTGCTTCCCACCTGCCTTCTGTTTTTTAAAATATATATTTTTATTGATTTCAGAGAGGAAGGGAGAGAAATATAGGAACATCAATGATGAGAATCATCAATCAGCTGCCTCCAGCATGCCCCCTACTGGGGATTGAGCCCACAACCCAGGCATGTGCCCTGACCAAGAATTGACCCGTGATCTTCTGGTTCATAGGTCAATGTTCAACCACTGAGCCACACCGGCTGTTTTGCTGTTTGTTTTTCCAGGTGGTACCACCCTTACTTGACCATGTGACTTTCATTTTCTCAGCTCCCAGTGTTAGTGATTCTGGCTGGATAGCTCACTTCATCTACCCCATGGGCTTAGGTGGCTGGAGATCCAGCTAATTTCCATGTAGACCTGCTACTCCCAGCTCAAATGTTTGTCTAAGCCTGTGACAGGCTGAAACTACTAGAGCCATTCAGATGCTTCAAAAACCATAACTGTGTATCCTGCAAACACTCAAGGGTCTGAGAGTAGAGGCCTGAAGGACTTCAAATGTAGCTGTGTTCACAAGTTCACCATTAGATCTCCCTGTCTGCAGGGAAGCCCTGTCAGGTCTTTCAAGGAGATACAATCATATATGACCAGCTATCTTTTCCTGACCTTTCCTAATTACTTCTTCCTTTTTTGGTAACAGTTTTATTGAGATACTAGAGGCCCGATGAATGAAATTCGTGCAAGAGTAGGCCTTCCTTTCTCTGGCTGCCGGCACCGGCTCCCCTCTGGCACCTGGGACCCAGGCTTCCCTCCAGCCATCCACCAGCACCTGGGACCTGGGCTTGCCTTGCAGAGAGATGCCCCGACCACCTACAGCAGCCTGCCGGTTGGTGGCCTTGGCCTCCCTCTGCAGGGCGATCATGGGGCGATGGCAGGGCCCCTGACCAATCGCATCGAACCTGCCTTGGCTGGCCTGGCACCAGTGGATGTCATAGCGTGATCCCGGATGGTCATCTGGATGGTCGTCCGGATGGTCGTTCTGCTGTTCGGCCATTCAGTCGATTGCATATTACACTTTTATTATATAGGATAATTCACATACAATACAATTCACCCATTAAATGTATACAATTCCATGGTTTTTATTATATCCACTAGAGGCCCGGTGCACAAAATTTTGTGCACTGGGGGGGGGGGGGTCCCTCAGCCCGGCCTGTGCCCTCTCGCAGTCTGGGAGCCTCAGGGGATGACCACTTGCTGGCTTAGGCCTGCTCCCCGGGGGATTGGGCCTATGATGGCAATCAGACATCCCTCTGGCAGCCCGGCAGCCCTTGGGGGATGTCCACTTGCCAGCAGGGAGCAGGCCTAAACTGCAGTCGGACATCCTTAGCACTGCTGAAGAGGCAGGAGAAGCTCCCACCACCACTGCTGTACTGGCAGCCATCAGCCTGGCTTGTGGCTGAGCAGAGGTCCTCCCATGTGAGAGCGCCCTGACCACCAGAGGGCAGCTCCTGCATTGAGCGTCTGCCCCCTGGTCGTCAGTGTGTGTCACAGTGACCAGGCATTCCCACTCTTTCTGCTGTTAGGGTCAGTTTTCATATTACCCTTTTACTATATAGGATAGAGGCCTGGTGCACAGGTGGGGGCCGGCTGGTTTGCCCTGAAGGGTGTCCCGAATCAGGGTGGGGGTCCTGCTTGGGTGCCTGGCCAGCCTGGATGAGGAGATGATGGCTGTTTGCAGCTGGTCACACCCCCTTCAGGGTGGGGGTCCCCACTGGGGTGCCTGGCCAGCCTGGATGAGGGGCTGATGGCTGTTTTCAGGCTGGCCACACCCCCTTCAGGGTGGGAGTCCCCACTGGGGTGCCTAGCCAGTCTGGGTGAGGGGCTGAGGGCTGTTTTCAGGCTGGCAGGCGACTGAAGCTCCCAACCTCTCCTTTTTTCTTTTTTTCTTTTATTCTGGGATTTATTTACCCTTCTATGGCT
>NW_005871050.1:5356592-5359934 GCF_000147115.1 Myotis lucifugus | reverse complement strand
CATCTTGGTTGGCAGTTAATTTGCATATCACCCTGATTAGCCAATGGGAAGCATGTCGGAGGTACAGTTAATTACCATATTTGTCTTTTATTAGATTGGATAGTCTTGTGTAACTAGCTCTGCTATCTAATTTTTGAACATTTTCATCACCACAAAAGGAAAACTTGTACCCATTAAGCAGTTGCTTCTCATTCCTCCTCCCTCCCAGCCCCTAGCAACCACCAATCTGCTTTCTGTTTCTATGATTTGCCTATTCTGGATATGCATATAAATAGGAACATACAAATGTGACCTTTTATGTCTGTTTTCTTTCATTTAACCTAATGTTTTTGAGATTCATCCACGATGTAGCATGTATCAGTACTTCATTTTCATGGGTGAATAATACTTCCACTGTATTGATATTCACTTTTTGTTCATCCATTCATCTGTTGACGGCCATTTAGATGGTTTCCACTTATTTGGCTGTTATGAATAATGCTGATATGAACATTCATGTATAAGTTTATGTGAGACATATGTTTTCATTTTCTAGGAGTGAAATTCCTGAGTCATATGGTAACTTTATGTTTAAACTATCAAGGAATACTAAGTGTGTTTAATAGAAAATTGATTTTTTAATTCTCAGCATGTAAATTTTTTACATCATGGATTTATTCACCATCTGGTTTAATATCACACTTGCATCCTTATTATTAATACTAGAGGCCTGATGCATGAAGATTTATGCAAAAATGGGCCCTCCTTACCCTGGCTGCCGGCACTGCGTTTGCTCCGGCCTGGTGCTGCCTTTCTGCCTTTGTTCCAGCCTGGAGCCGCCTTTCTGCCTTCCCACGCTGCTCAGAGGCCCTGAGTGGCTGGGGCAGTGCAGAATGCCTGTGTCGTTGCCATGCCACCTGCATATGCAAATTAACCAGCCATCTTTGTTGGGTTAATTTGCATATTCACTCCTGATTGGCTGGTGGGTGTTGCGAAGGTATGGTCAATTTGCATCTTTCTCTTTTATTAGTGTAGATACTAGATGCCTGGTGTATGAAATTCGTGCACAGGGAGGTCCCTCAGTCCGGCCTGCCCCTCCCCCCATAGTCTGGGAGCCCTCACAGGATGTCCTACCGATGGCTTAGGCTCGTGGGGAGTGGGCCTAAGCCACAGTCTGGCCTCCCTCTGCAGGAGGCGACTGGCAGATCAGGTATATAGATACTCTCTGGAGGCAGCACAGACTCCTTCCTTATTTTTTTCCTCTGTGGTTGGAGAACAGGGGACTAAAATGTGGAGACAGAACTGTGGCTGGGCCTGGAGCTTTTGTAGGCAGTGGAAAGAGGGAGGGGGCTGGGGAAAGTCTAGACACCTTTCCTTCAATTGTCCTCCCTTCCTCCGGCCCCCTCCCTCCGTTTTTTTCTTCTCATGGTGGACACTCGGGCCTTGAACCGACCGGAGCCCAGTGACGGTGGTGCTCAGCCCCCTCACTTCTCAGCTGAATGTACAGCTGCCTTGCATTTCAAGCTGGGCTGTTTTCAAGTGACTAAAGCGCTGGGAATCCAGAGCTCCCAGCCTCTGCCCTCTCGGTTTCCTCCTTGGGTCGGCTGCAAAGTTCACTGAGACACCAAAGCAGCTCTGCCCTGGTAGTTCTGCACTGGCCCCCCCCCCCGCCCAGGCCCCTGCAGGCACTCTTTGTCGAGTCTCCGGGACCACAGTCTGCACTCGGGGAGGTTGCCTGGAGCCCATTCCCCTAGGCAGGTGGGGCAGGAGGGCTAGCTTGGAGAGCTGGAGGAAGGTGGCAGAGTAACAGCACCTGCTCAGCCAGACTTCCTAAGCTCCCCACCAGGTACAGGCTGGGCCCCTTCCTGGCGCCAGGAGGACCCTGGCTGAGGTCCCCTCCCTGCACCCAGTGCCCTCCTCCCCGTTCCACCACCAGGGGCGGGAGCAGCTTGCCCACAATGCTCTGGTTCCTGCCAGCCAGGCAGGTGGCTGCACAGGTGATGCAGCCTAGGGCACCAGCGGCCGCGAGCCTCTTCTCCCTGCCTGAAGCTGGGCCGTGGCCAGCTGTGGAGGCAAGCACAGGGTCGGGGCGGGGTGGGGCAGGCAAGGCGTGCAGCGCTAGCAGGCTCAGCAGTCTGTGCACCCCCACTCCAACTCCAGGGCTCCGGGCTCCCCCTGCAGAGGCACAGCAGCCAGTGGCAAGGCCCCAGACCCCTCGCAGCCACCCCCGGGTGCAGTGCATGGAGATGCCACTGAGCCACCATTCGGCCCAGGACCTGCGGGGGCTGGGGTGGCCTTGGGCTCCCGCCGCCCTGCCAAAGCCGGACTCAGGCTTGGCTGGCTGCCCCCATCCCCGCGCACCAGTAGGGAGCAGCCTCCACCTCCAAAGCAGCTTGATGTTAGCACTGGGCAGGCTTGTGTGCACCTGTGCTGGGGGCAGAAGTCCCTGCCCACTAGCTTCTGCCTGGTCGTGACTCGGACACCATTAGGACCAATTAGCATATTACCTCTTCATATATATAGATACCCCATGATCATTGATGGCTGCTTAGGAAACAAAAACAAATTTGATTATTAACCTAATCAAAAATAGAGTTAGACAACTAAAAATAAAAGTTAAACAAAGACATATATGTATATTTTAGATTTTTACAAACTGGCCATTACTATCTAATTTATACACTGTCCTCTTTGTGTTTAACTGGGTAAAACATTATTACTCTAATCAATTTGTGAAAAATTGAGTACATTACTTATATCTCACCAGTTTTATTTCTGATGTTACTTTAGCAAGACAGTGAAAGGAAGTAATCAGACTTTATCATTTTTTAAACTTTCTTTTGCTGTAGTCTAGACCAGTGGTTGGCAAACTGCGGCTCGTGAGCCACATTCGGCTCTTTGGCCCCTTGAGCGTGGCTTTTCCACAAAATACCAATTTCTGTGCATGGACTGCGAAGTTTCAATGGCACTGTACGTGCGCACCCGCACGTGGTATTTTGTGGAAGAGCCACACTCAAGGGGCCAAAGAGCCACATGTGGCTTGCGAGCCGCAGTTTGCCGTCCACTGGTCTAGACCATCAACCTCTAACTTCTTATGCTGTTGCCTGATTGGCCCACTTTCCTGAGTTGGCCTCACAAAGACATGCTTGGGTTCCTTGCTCAAGATGGTGTCTTAAATCTATCTATACTAATAAAAGGGTAATATGCTAATTAGACCAGGAGACCTTCTGGGAGACCTTCTGGACATCCTTCCGGACAAAGCCATGGTGGTGGGGCCGAGGCAGAGGTGGTTAGGGGCAATCAGGCCAGGAGGGGAGGGCAGTTGGGGGTGATAAGGCTGCCGGGGGGGAAAGTTGGGGGTGA
>NW_005871050.1:5336569-5355628 GCF_000147115.1 Myotis lucifugus | reverse complement strand
GCCAGCCAACCTCCCATGGCCCCTCCCCACTGCCAGCCCCATGCCTAATTGACCCCCCCCACCCCAGCCCTGATCAGGCCCCAATTGAGGTGGGCTGGCCAGCCAACCTCTCCTCATCTCCTCCTCCCAACAGGCCTAGCCCCGATCTGCCCCAATTGGGGCTGGGCCAGCTGGACCCCACCTGTGCACGAATTTGTGCACTGGACCTCTTATAAGAATATAAAAGAACTGACTGAATTAGCCAACAATTGGCCTCTTCCATTATCTTCCTACCTTTACCCCAACTTGGAACTAACCCTCATGCACACCCTAATTCTAAATCTCATGTTCTCCCACAATGATAACACTCATGGAACATGGGGTTATAGATAGATAGGTAAGGGTGTGAAATGTGCAGAAGAGCAGGATTTACATTGACTATGAACCAAATGTCTCCATGGATGTTTTGGACGAGACCAAATTCTTAACTCTTAGGTAAAATGAAAATTTTTCTGTTAAGTTTTCTATACTACCTAAATGTAAGTGGTTATAATGACACCATGGTCCTTAGGGTTCATACTGGGAACATTATAATTTGGGCCTTTAGGTCTTTTAGTAATTAGAACCCAGTTGATAAAAAAAGACTTGTATCAAATCTCACTCAATGTTAAAAAAGCAAAGTTTCATAAGCATAGAAAATTATTGCTCCATGTTTTATTTTATTTCATTTTATTTTTTTTATTTTTTTATATTAAATCTTTATTGTTCAGATTACATTTGTTCCTCTTTTTTTCCCCCCATAACTCCCCTCCTCCCAGTTCCCGCCCCACCCTCCACCCTCACTCCCCACCCACTGTCCTCGTCCATAGGTGCACGATTTTCGTCCAGTCTCTTCCTGCATCTCCCATTCCCCTTTCCCCCCCAAGAATAGTCAGTCCATTCCCTTTCTATGTCCCTGATTCATTATAATCACCAGTTCATTCTGTACATCAGATTATTTATTCACTTGATTCTTAGATTCACTTGTTGATAGATGCATGTTTGTTATTCACAATTTGTATCTTTACCTTTTTCTTCTTCCTCCTCTTCTTAAAGGATACCTTTCAGCATTTCGTATAATACTGGTTTGGTGGTGATGAACTCCTTTAGCTTTTCCTTGTCTGTGAAGCTCTTTATCTGACCTTCAATTCTGAATGATAGCTTTGCTGGATAAAGTAATCTTGGTTGTAGGTTCTTGGTATTCAGCACTTTGAATATTTCTTGCCATTCCCTTCTGGCCTGCAAAGTTTCTGTTGAGAAATCAGCTGACAGTCGTATGGGTATTCCCTTGTAGGTAATTAAGACTCTTTCTCTTGCTGCTTTTAAGATTCTCTCTTTGTCTTTTGCTCTTGGCATTTTAATTATGATGTGTCTTGGTGTGGTCCTCTTTGGATTCCTTTTGTTTGGGGTTCTCTGTGCTTCTTGGACCTGTAAGTTCATTTCTTTCACCAGGTGGGGGAAGTTTTCTGCCATTATTTCTTCAAATAGGTTTTCAATATCTTGCTGTCTCTCATCTTCTGGCACCCCTATTATTCTGATATTAGTGCGCTTGAAGCTGTCCCAGAGGCTCCTTACACTATCTTCATATTTTCGGATTCTTTTGCTTTTCCGGTTGGGTGTTTTTAGCTTCTTCGCATTTCAAATCTTTGACTTGATTCTTGCGCTCCTCTGGTCTGCTATTGGGTATAATATTCTTTATTTCAGTCAGTGTATGCTTAATTTCTAGTTGTTTTTTTATCATAGCATCGAGGATCTCATTAGTTTTCGTGAGGCTCTCATCAAGTTTATTGGCAGCTTGTAGCACATTATTGCAAGCCCTCAAAATTTTTTTTTAACTCTATATCCTCCATTTCTGTCATGTTTTTTTGTCTCCGCATTTTTTATGCTTTCTTGGTGCACCCCCTTGTGGTCTTTGTGCGCAGTCTTGTTCTAGTTGAGCCTGGATTGTTGTAGTTAATACTAGAGGGATTTGACCACCAGGCTGACTGGCTGTGAGAATCAGCTGTGTGGAAAACTTCTGTCCTCTGGGGAGGTGCTAATCTAGCCTTTGCCTGAGGCGATCCGGCAAATGGCTCTGCGCAGGGCTTGGGCAGGGCGGGATCAACAGGGCGGGCGGAGGGAGCAGTTATGGCTGCTCTCAGTCCCGTTCCCAGAGGCTCTGCTTCTCAGAACCCCGGCAGCCGCTGCAAACCTCGGAGAGAAAGCTGCCCTCAGATTCCAACTGATGCCGGACAATCCCGCTTCTCCCGTCTGAGTCTGAGTCCCTAGAGACTCGCCCGGATCTGGAGCCCAGAGTCTGAGACTCACTCCTGACCGAAAACGACAACCGCGCCCTCAGCCACCAGCCCACTTTGCGCGCGCACCTCGGTACCTTTATATTTTCCACACTGTGCCTCTTCTGAGCCTCGGTATGCTGTTCTCTTTCCTTCTAGTTGAAGGGTCTCTCCTCAGCCAGCTTTCCTGTGGTTCTGGGTGATGTCCGTTCCGTCTTTTAGTTGTATTTTTGAAGTGGTTGTTTGCGGCAGCAGTCTCCGGTGTTTACCTATGCCGCCATCTTGTTGATCTCCTATTTTATTTCATTTTAAAACTATGGGTTCAGAGAATTCTTTAAAATTCTAGTAAAATAAAGTGAAATGTTCCCTACTACGCAGCTTCCTCCTAGACATGTCTGTGTGTCTGAGGCGGCAGTGACTATAGTTTACAATAAGCCAGTCATGACAAATCACCATGATCTATCTCAGGCCACGCCTTCTTCCCTTGGCTTACATGGATCTGAAAGTTAAAATCTTGTATTGTACATACTACAAGATACTAGAAAAACAAGACCTTCACCTTACAGTTAATATTTTAGGTTTATATTTTTGTGGTTGTAAATGTAATACCTATTCATTATAGAAAATCTAGACAATAGAATGTGCCCTTTGACCCACCAATTCCATTTCTAGGAATCTATTCTTTGCACATGGGCTCAATAATTTGTTATGTGCATGGATGCTTACTGTAGCATTGTTTGTAACAGTAAACCACTGGAAACAACAGTTTAATTACAGTATCTCCAGCAGCTTAAAAAAATGCAGCAGCTTTAAAAATAAAGTTAATTTATATGAACTGACATGGAATGGTTTTTGATGTATATATTTATTTTCTTTTTTTATTTTTTAAAATATACTTTTATTGATTTCAGAGAGGAAGGGCGAGGAAGAGAGAAATAGAAACATCAGTGATGGGAGAGAATCATTGATTGATTGCCTCTTGCACGCCTCACACTGGGAATCGAGCTCGAAACCCGAGCATGTGCCCTGACCAGGAGTTGAACCATGACCTTCTGGTTCATAGGTTGATGCTCAACCACTGAGCCACACCGGCCAGGCGATGTGTATATTTCTTTAAAATTAATTGTATCTTTACCACAATTGGACATTGTTTTTCCTGTTGCAGAGACTACGTTTTGATTGCTTTAGCCAAAAGACATCATCTTAACCCAGAACTAGAGTTTGGAGTAGGAAAACTTACAGAGTAAACACAGTCCCTCTTTGTGAATGGTAGATCATTTTTTTTATCAATAAAGCCTCCATTTTATGCTTTCTGTTTGAGGGGATGGAAGGTGTTCTATTTTTTTTAATCAAAGTAATACAAGCATAAGCTTAAACATATGAAAGAGTATGCAGGCTTTAATGACATGCAATAGTCCTTTGCCCCCCTCTTCTCAATTTTCAGACATACTTCCTAGAAGTAACCATTTTTAACCATTACTCTTTTTAATTCTTCTGGTGGTTATCCACTTAATTCTAAATAGCACACACATTGTTTAAAAAACTGAAATTCTACCCAAAATGCCTATAATGCAAAACATCAGTCTTCTGACACATCCACTCTATTTCTACTCCTCCAGAGTGATCAATTTCTTGTCCTTTTTTCCTATTTTATTTACTAGTTTAATAATACAATATTTAATAAGGTAATACATGGTTCAAAAATCAGAAGTGCAAAAAGGATATATATTGAAAAGTCCCACTCTCCCCTTTCACCTCATTTCTACTATATTTTTAGTGTTTCTGATATATAGTTTCTCTCCCCCTTTGTTCATGAAAGTATCATACTCTAAACACTGTCCTTCACATTGATTCTTAATATTTAACAACATATCTTTTCATATCAGTACATAGAGAACTTCCTTATTTTTTAACAGCTACATAATATTCCATTGGGTAAATGCACCATAATTTATTTAACCATGCCTTACTGATGGACAATTGATTGTTTTCAGTTTCTAATTGATATAGAATATTTTGAAAATAGACCTGAAATTTGGGGGATATGACTAAGGACACTTACTAAAAAAAATTGCTTCCAGGAAGATATAAGGGGAGAAAGGAATTCCTAGGCAGAAGTTAATCTGATGTCTTTTATACCTGAGTACAATCTAAGATTTCTCCCATAAACCTTTTCAAGAGTAGTTTTGAGATCCATTGGAAAGGTAGACCCTTTTATTTGTAAATAAACACATTTCGTAAGACTGATAATATATATTTGAGAAGTTGCATACCTTTTGAAAATAGGAGGATAAATAGAAACCTGGTAAAATATACTTTTAGCAAAAGACTACAAAATATTTTTTGATAGCAAGAGCAGTCAGAAGAACCAAGGGGAGTATATTAGTGGGTTTACACAAAGGTTTAAAACCTTCATTCAAGATAAAGATTCTTGTTTGTTGGGTTTTTTAATTAAATATGTGATTATAGGGGCTGTCTTCTTTTTCAAAAGATAACGACTTTAAAAATATTTGATCTTAACTGTATTTACTGTGATAGTTCCACAAATAATATTATATGTATGCTAGTGGCCTGGTGCACGAATTCGTGCACATTGAAAAGGAATTAATTACAAGAAATGTTTTACTATTGCTATATGCCCTTTCTCTATAATAGAAGTGTCAGAGTTAAAGAAAAGTAGTAAAATGTATATGAAAATAATATATAAATTTATTAATAAACAATAACAACAACAAAGATTATATAAAAACAACAAAAACGTGATATAAAAACAACAAAAACATGATATAAAAACAACATTGATACAAACATTGACTGATAAGTTAATTAAACTTATTCTAATATCTCCCTGTATACCACATTAAGAGTAAAAACACTTTCAGAGTATTTGACTAATTTCCCTGTGATGAAGTATTGACAACTTTAAGGTCACACACTCTTCAAATTTGAGAGAAAGCAACATATAACTGACCATGTCCAAAAACAGGTTCAGGTAGAATATTCCTACTCTGTCTAGAGTTTGTCCTTGTGATTTATTAATTGTCATCACAAATGCTGGCACCAAGGGGAACCTGTCTTCAAAATTAATTTAAATGGGAGGCCAGGTTTCAGGAGGGGGGACAAAATAAATTCTTGGAATCAGAACAACCTCTCCTTCCGCAGATCCTGTTAATAAGTCAGCTTCGATTATGTTAGGTTGCAATCTTTTGATAATAAATCTGCTACCATTACAAAGACCCCATTTACTATTAAGATTTCTCAGTAGAATGATGATTGCACCTACTTTCAATTTTAATTTATGACACGGCATTCCCGAAGGTGTAATAGTATTAAGAAATTCGATGGGAAATTTTTCGGCATCATCTGTTGAATCAATGGAATCATCACTCAAATAGGTGTGAAAATCTCCATTGAGGATATCCAAAATTTCTTCATTTAATTTATGAACGTGCTCATTTTTAGAACAAAGAGTTGCACGTTTAGATATATTTTTAATATTATCTATAGATATACTATTTCCAAAGATAGCTTCAATAATAAATCCATTACAAATCATTTCACAGGGGATTTCAATAATATCCATTCCTGAATGAAAACTGCTATCAAGTTTGCCATCTCCAAGTTTTAATAACCATTCACTATAAGCAAAATTCTCTGATCTCATATTTGTTTTAAGAAACAACTTTCTGAAACATCCCCAAACACTATAGTACTTTAAACTTGTTTGTACTATGGCTTATCGCATAGCATGCAGCACAATACTCAGACATTGTCGAAAATCCCCTCCCAGAAGAACTTTCCCACCAAATGCAACATTCAAATTCATAATTTCTCTTAGTAATCTATCTATAGCGTTTATAGCATGACTGGATGCCATGGTGCATTCATCAATAATGAGAAGTTGGGCCTTTTTAATGGTTTTAGCAACTTCACTCTTTATATTGAGTCTAGAAATTGAAGTTTCATTTAATGGAATTGGTAATTTATATTGGGAACGAAAGGTTCTTCCAATGAAAAGTGAATTTGCAGCAATTCCTGTAGACGCTGTGGGTAAAACAGTACCACCATGACCTGTAATATAATGTATTAAAACTTTATAAAGATTTGTTTTTCCACTACCTCCTGGACCATCCAAGAAAAAGCATTTGGGGTATACAGTTTGATCTTCGATGGTGGAAGTTATAGTCTGAAAGGCTGCCAACTGTTCATCGTTCAGAGAATTTATCAAAACCTCTGCCTGTTGTCGCTTATATGATTCATCACATGTCATTGTATTCATTAATAAAGGATAGTCTGGAAGCTTGAAATGCGAATATTTCATTCCATGCAATGTGAATACCTCTTTAATTTCGTTAAGGGCATGCATTTTACAGTTCACACAGGTACCTTCTCTTTGGTGTAATTTCTAACAAAAATCTTCAATAAAATGAGATTTATTCTCATCCCATAATTTGTCTGCACCCAAAGGACATCCAAACACACAGATATATGCAAAAAGTTGCCGTAGTTGTTTGGGCATATTAAGAATGATTGCATCATCAATTGTATCTTTCCAGATAGTGTCATCGATTAATAATCCTCTATGTTTAGCAGCTTCACAAAATGTATCATAAACTACACCTCCTACAGTTCACAGATCAGCAAAACTTATCGCACCTTTTACATGCAGAAGTAAAAGTCTAAGGTAATATTGTTCTGGTTCTCTAAAGCTCACAGTGAACAGTCTACCTAATACTTTATTCCCACCCTTTTGGCGTTTTCTCCACGAAGAATTAATAAACACATAATGTTGTGGAATCTCCCAATAATAATAATTATGCATGTCAGAATCTAATATATTCAATAAAAACCAAGCCATCAAAGTCGAGTTATGCCTTTTAGCCCTATCTATAACTTCAGCAAAATCATTGGTATGAAAATACAAATTCTGATCATTTGGCAAATGAATAGCTAACCTTATGATTGCATGAGATTGGTCATGCATTCACATTGCAAAAAGTCTCCAGACAGCCTCAGGAACACTCACATACTTGGAGTCAATGAAGTCCTGTGCTTCGTCATGATTGATAATATTTTTTTCAGAAATTTGAATATTTGCACAATCGTGCCCTTTATAGATGTATTTAAATAAATATTTTGACACTCTTAATCAATGCACAGATTTCAACGTTTATATGACAGTTATATTTAAGGCACAAATACGGGTTATAAGGGATAATCCAAGTGTTATCGACAACTTTATTTCCAATAGACATCATGCTACCAGATGTTGGTTTGTATTTGGGATATCCATCAATATTTCCAATGGTCACATTTTGAAATTCTTTCAGATATCCCTTTGAACATTTTCCATTTTCCATACATGGACTATTTGGATTTTGTATTCCACATGGTCAATGTACCATATTTGATTTTACAATTTGAAAAAGTTGAGGACACTGGTCCTCATCTGGAATTTCTGCCTTAACTATATAGTCAATGTCATCTTCTGAACATAATTTGGACTCACTATCTAATATCAATAATATGTGAGTGTGAAGCAATCTGCGTTTCTGAAATTCAATGACATAAATTTTAGCTGTAACTTTGCCAAATAAATCAAATTTACATATATCATTTAAAAGAGCATTCAGCTTAATATTAAAAACCCTGGCTACCAAGTCAGGTCTGTTTTCAACTTTTTGCCAGCGTTGTAAATTGTTTGCAATATCTGCCCATTTGGGGTTGCATGTCATGGTTAGGAATAAATCGGGCTTGCCACACTTCGTTACAATTGCCATAGCATCCTGATATCACTGCTGCATATTTCTGGGACTACCCTCAAAAGACGACGGAACTATTACCATTTTACCAATTGGCACATTGTCATTTTCAGATCTAGATGTGAGATAATCCATCAAACCACTATATTTTTCAACTCTCAACTTAGATTGGTTTGCTTTAATGAAATTTATTCAATTGGCTTCCATTTTTTAATATGAATCAACAATATACTGTTGAGTTAATTTTCCTGCATTTAAAATAGGATTGAGCCCTAACTGGTTTGGCTCAGTGGATAGAGCGTTGGCCTGCAGACTGAAGGGTCCCGGGTTCGATTCCAGTCAAGGGCATGTACCTTGGTTGTGGGCATATTCCCAGTGGGGGGTGTGCAGGAGGCAGCTGATCGATGTTTCTCTCTCATCGATGTTTCTAACTCTCTATCCCTCTCCCTTCCTCTCTGTAAAAACCAATAAAATATATTTTTAAAAAAATTTAAAAAATAAAATAAATAAAATAAAATAGGATTGAATGTGTCCTGGACAGAGAGATGAAATCCATAATACTGCATTTGTGTGAGTCGTGTCCTTATATTTCATCTAGTATTATTGTCGATTACACTGTCGTCTCTGAGTCTTAATGCAATATCTGTTTCCCAGCCTTTTTCACCATGTGGAAAAGAATAGGATACATCATGGCATCTAATGTAGGAAACAGGATACTGATTTGTTTCTAAAATGGCATTCAGATTACACTGGGGCCTTGACTAACGAGTGTCCCGACTAACGAGTTTTTCGAGATACGAGCAGTCTCTCGGCCAATTTTTTGCTTTGAGTTGTGAGCTAAAATTCGAGTTACGAGCCAGCTTCAGATACCCCACCGCTAGTTGGAGCAGCGAACGTCACAGTGAACGCCACAACATCAGCCCAGCATCATGTTTCTCACTAGTTCACTGTAGATTTGACATACGAGTAATTTGAGTTACGAGCTCCATCATGGAACGAATTAAACTCGTAAATCAAGTCCCCACTGTATTAGGATTTGGTTTACAATGAATGAGCAAGTCCCTTTCAAAAGGAAGTTCTCCATCTTCGTTTCTGAATATGATGGCAACTTCGGTTACATGGAGATAATTATATCTACCTGGATCACTATTATGATCATAACTAGAGGCACGGTGCACAAAAATTTGTGCACTCGGGGGTAGGGGAAGTCCCTCAGCCTGGCCTGTTCCCTCTCGCAGTCTGGGACCTCTCGGGGGATGACCACCTGCTGTCTTAGGCCCGCTCCCCAGGGGATTGGGCATAAGCTGGCAGTCAGACATCCCTCTGGCAGCCCGGGGGCCCTCCGGGGATGTCCACTTGCCAGCAGGGAGCAGGCCTAAGCTGCAGTCGGACATCCTTAGCGCTGCTGAGGAGGCGGGAGAGGCTCCCACCACCACCACTGTACTGGCAGCCTTCAGCCTGGCTTGTGGCTGAGCAGAGCTTCCCCTGTGGGAGTGCACTGACCACCAGGAGGCAGCTCCTGCATTGAGCATCTGGCCCCTGGTGGTCAGTGTGTGTCATAGTGACCAGTCATTCCCAGTCGTTCTGCTGTTAGGGTCAATTTGCATATTACCCTTTTATTATATAGGATAGAGGCCTGGTGCACGGGTGGGAGCCGGCTGGTTTGCCCTTAAGGGTGTCCCGGATCAGGGTGGGGGTCCCGCTGGGGTACCTGGCCAGCCTGGGTGAGGGGCTGATGGGTGTTTGCAGGCTGGTCACATCCCCTTCAGGGTGGGGGGTCCCCACTGGGGTGCCTGGCCAGCCTGGGTGAGGGGCTGATGGCTGTTTTCAGGCTGGCCACACTCCCTTTAG
The DNA here is from genome assembly GCF_000147115.1 of Myotis lucifugus. Lineage (NCBI taxonomy): Eukaryota > Metazoa > Chordata > Mammalia > Chiroptera > Vespertilionidae > Myotis > Myotis lucifugus. Next base: position 5,345,724 of record NW_005871050.1, on the reverse strand, counting down.
GGTGGGGGGTCCCCACTGGGGTGCCTGGCCAGTCTGGGTGAGGGGCTGAGGGCCATTTTCAGGCTGGCCAAGCCCCCTCAGCGACAGAAGCTCCCAGCCTTTCCTTTTTTTCTTTTTCTTTTTTTTATTCTGGGATTTATTTACCTTCTATAATTGAAACTTTGTAGCCTGGAGTGGAGCTCAGAGCCAGCCAGGGCAGGCGGGAGGGAAGCTTGGCTTCCTCCATCGCCAGGGGCAACCCAAGGCTCCAGTTCTGTGGCCACGGCCAGCTGAAAGCAGGTATCTGGGGTTTATTTATCTTCTATAATTGAAATTTTGTTGCTTTGAGTGGAGCTCAGAGCCAGCTGCGGCAGGCGGGAAGCTTGGCTTCCTCCATCATTGGGGCAACCAAGCCTCCTGCTTGCTCCAGCTCCATGGCTGCCGGCCGCCATCTTGGTTGGGTTAATTTGCATATAGTCACTCTGATTGGCTGGTGGGCATGGCTTAAGGCATAGCGAAGGTTCAGTCAATTTGCATGTTTGTCTTTTATTAGTGTAGATTATTTCTGTGGGAGCAATAACTTTCACTGCTGCTTCAAATTGGGCTTCCTTTTCTACCTCATGTAGCATCTTGTATGATTTTGTTAATTCATTTATTTCCTGCATGAGGTTGTTGATGTTGATCATGAGTCTTTCTGAACAACCTTGGTTTTCTGGCATTGCTAATCTTTTACTCGTCACTTTAGCCATATCTAAAATATAGAGTTGAGAAACACCATCTGAAGGATGTAAAGTTCCAGTACGGTGATAAACTTGACCATGTATTCTAAAACAGTATGGCCCATATCCTGATGGTGATGCAATATTTGCACCCATTGAAGCAAAAGCAAAAGAACTATTTATTGAATGAATATTTTCCATGAAATTTTTACTGTCAGAATCTTTGTTTATCATTAATTTTTAAAAATATTCCAGGTATTCTGAAAAATGTACATCATTTGAACAAATTTTACCTTTGCTACAACTTCAAGAAAATTTTCCATCAGATGGTTTTTCATCAGAGAAATTTAGTGATAGGCAAAATTGATATGTAAAAGTCATTCTACCACAACTGTGTTTGATAATTGCATCCTTATTTATTCCATTTTTGCTCTGAAGGCAGTTCCTACCAGTATTGGTAGTACTTGTTGATGACTCTTCTTTAGACATATTATATCGCTGATGCTGGCTTCTTTCAGCTGCAGAGGTACCTTGTGCCAATAGTTGGTCTTCAGATACATTCTGTCACCAACACTGGCTTCTTTCAGCTTTAGAGGTACTTTGTGCCAATAGTTGGTCTTTAGACATATTCCCTTCTCTTTCCTGTCAGGGTCTGGGGTGCAGGTGAACAGGATTCTGAGCTGTCAGGGCCGGACAGCAAGCTGACCAATGGCCAATTCCGTGAGAAATGGGGCTCCCTCCTCCCTGCTGTCAGGGTCTGCGGTGCGGGTGAACAGGAGTCTGGGATGTCAGAGCATGGACAGCAAGCTAACCAATGGCCAATTCCACAAGGAATGCGGCTCCCTCCTCCCTGCTGTCAGGGTTCAGGGTGTGAGTGAACAGGATTCGGGGCTGTCAGGGCACGGACAGCAAGCTGACCAACGGCCGATTCCATGAGGAATAAGGCTCCCTCCTCCCTGCTGTCAGGGTCTGGGGCACGGGTGAATGGGATTCGGAGCTGTCAGGGCACCAACAGGAAGCTGACCAAGGCCGATTCTGGGAGGAATGGGGCTCTCACCTCCCTGCTGTCAGGGTCCGGGGTGCTGGTATCCAGCTCCCTCCTCCCTCCTGTCAGGGTCAGAGGTGTGGTTGAGTGGGATTCAGGGCTGTCAGGATGCCGACAGCAAGGTCTGGATCAGTGCTCATCATAGCTACTGGCTGGTGGTCTGGTCATTGGTCGTTCTGGTCGCTACGCCATAATGGTCTCTGGGCTCTTATTATATAGGATTATTATTTCCTGATTTGTTCATTTAAGGTATTATTCATTCACTTTTCTTTTTCTTGGTGAAAGTATATACTACAAGTTTGTTGCATTCATGTGCTACAGCTTAAATGTAACATAAAAGGCAAACCATGCTTTATCTAGGTTTTGAAGGTTTCAAGGTCATTATAGTTTAGGAACTGAGTCAAAAAACACAGAAGTAATTACATTTAAAATATAATTAATTGCATTTTAATGTAAGACATATGCATGTTCTTTAGCATTATTCCCTAAATGCATCTTGCATTATCCAGATTTTTTAAATTGACTTTTTATTTTAGAACAGTTTTATGTTCACATCAATATTGAGCAATAGGTATAGAAATTTCCCATATAGGCCTTACTCCCACACATGCATATCCTCTCCCATTATTTTTTTAGCTATATATGTACTTAAATTGAAACAATATTTTTTATTGTATAAAACTCAAATAATGTAAATACATTCTTTTTTCCCCTCTATCCACACACCTTTATTAGAATTAATTGATGTGATATCCAGGCTTTATTATACCAAAATATATGTAGAATTATTTTAAATAAAAATGATAGTATGTTATTAATATTGTTCTATATTTTTTCATCTACAGATATGATGTAGGTAACTCTCTAAATTACAACTTTTGGACTTCTTTCATTTTTGAAATGTCCATAACATTAAAAATTATGGAAACATCATAAAGCTATCAATTTTTTCTAAATAAACTGTTTTTAAACATAGACATATATTCTATTTGTAGTAATATATGCATCAAAATATTTATACAACTATCCTATATAATAAAAGGCTAATATGCAAATTGTCCCCTCAGGAGTTCAACCGGGAGACTGGGAGTTCAATCGCTCACTATGATGCACTGACCACCAGGGGGTGACGCAGAATATGGTGGGAGACCAGCGGTGGTGGCGGGGCACTGAGGGAATGAGGGAAGGAAGAAGCGAAGAGGCCGGGAGGCAGGGAACCTGATAGGCCCTGATCGCTGGCCAGGTTTAGGGACCCTACCTGTGCACAAATTTCATGCACCAGGCCTCTAGTAAAAATATGTGTGTATACATACATCCTCTCCCATTATTAACCTTTCCCACAAGAATGATATATTTTTTATAACTGATGAACCTACATTGAAGCATCATAATTACACAAAGACCATCGTTTATATTACAATTCACTCTTGGTATTATACATTCTGTGGATTTGAATAAATGTATACTAACATGTACCCACCATTATAGTTTCATACAGAGTAGTTTCACTGTCCTAAAAATCCTCTGTGTTCTGCCTATTTATCATTCTCCCTTTAACACCTGACAACTACTGATCTTTCTACTGTCTCTATAGTTTTGGTTTTTCCAGAATGCCATATAGTAGGTAACCTTTTCAGATTGGCTTCTTTCACTTAAATTATGCATTTAGCTTCCTCCATATATTTTCATGGCTTGATAGCTCATTTCTTTTTAGCACTGAATAATATTCCATTTCCCTGTTGACATATGTGGAGCCTCTTTTTATATGCTTATTTGCCAGTTTCATATCCTCTTTGGTAAGGTGTCTGTTAAGGTTTTTTGCCCACTTGTTAATTGGGTTGTTTTATTTTTCTATTGTTGAGTTTTAATAGTTCTGTGTATATTTTGGATAATGATCCTTTATCAGGATGTATCTTAATCAGAAATCACAAATGCTAAAAAAAAGTGGGATGGCATTTAAAGAACTGGAAAAAAACATCGTCAACTAATCTACACTAATAAAAGACAAATATGTAAATTGAACGTACCTCCATGATGCCCCACAGCCAATCAGAAGGGAATATGCAAATTAGCAGGACAAAGATGGCGGTGGCCATGGAGCCAGCCAGAGCGGGCGGGTGGCTTGGGTCACCCCCAGTGATGGAGAAAGCCAAGCTTCCCACCAGCCTGGGCTGGCCACTGAAGGAGGGGCCTGTGGGCAGCAGCCACAGAGCAGGCCAGAGTGAGCGGGATGCTTGGGTCGCCCCTGGCGATGGAGGAAGCCTGTGCTGGCTGCAGAAGGAGGGGCCTGTGGACGGCAGCCACAGAGCCGGCCTGAGCATGTGGGAGGCTTGGGTCGCCTGGGCCGGCTGCTGAAGGAGGTGCCTGCAAACAGCACTCAGCCCCTCACCCAGGCTGGCCATGCCACCATTGGGTTGAGGGTCCCCACTGGGGGGCGTGGCAAGACTGCAAACAGCCATCAGCCCCTCAACCAGGCTGGCCAGGCACCCCAGCTGGGACCTCCACCCTGAAGGAGCTGTGGCCAGCCTGAAAACAGCCCTCAACCCCTCACCCAGGATGGCCACGCCCCCCAGGGGAACTCTCACCCCATGGGGGTATGGCTGGCCTGAAAACTGCCCCAGCCCCTCGTCCAGGATGGCACCATCCCCAGTGGGGACCCCCACCCCAATTGGGGCATGGCTGGCCTGCAAACCACCACAGGCCCCTCGCCCAGGCCGCCCCGCCACCCAAGTGAACTCCCACCCTGATCCAGGACACCCTTCAGGGCAAACCAGCCGGCCCCCACCCATGCACCAGGCCTCTATCTATACTAATAAAAGGGTAATATGCTAATTAGATTGGGAGACCTTCCAGAAGGCCTTCCAGATGTTCTTCTGGACAAAGCCATGGTGGCAGGGCCGAGGTAGAGGCGGTTAGGGGCCAAGAGAGGAGGGCAGTTGTGGGTGATCAGGCCAGGATGGGACGGCAGTTGTGGGTGATCAGGCCGGTGTGGGGGCCGTTGGGAGTGATCAGGCTGGTGGGAGGGGCAGTTGGGGGGAGCAGGCTGGAAGGGGGGGCCAGTTGGGGCCGAGCAGGCCATCAGTGGGGGCAGTTGGGGGCGAGCAGGCCAGCGGGGAGGGCAGGTAGGGGCAAGCAGGCTGGCAGGGGGGGCAGTTGAGGGCAAGCAGGCCAACAGGGGGGCAGTTGGGGGTGGTCAGGCTGGCAGGCAGTGTGGTTAGGGGCAATCAGGCAGGCAGGCAGGTGAGTGATCCTGCCCAGTGATCCCACTCTAGGAATATATCCCAAGAAATCAGAAACACCAATCAGAAAGGATATATGCACACCTATGTTCAATGCAGCACAATTCACCATAGCTAAGATCTGGAAACAGCCTAAGTGCCCATCAGCAGATGAATGGATTAGAAAACTGTGGTACATCTACACGATGGAATACTATGCTGCTGTAAAAAAGAAGGAATTCTTACCATTTGCAACAGCATGGATGGAACTGGAGAGCATTATGCTAAGTGAAATAAGCCAGTCAATGAAAGAAAAATACCACATGATCTCACTCATTTATGGATAATTAAGACCATTATAAAACTGATGAATAAAAATAGATACAGAGGCAGAGCAACATGGAACAGACTGTCAAACTACAGCGGTAAGGCCGGGAGGGTTGGGGGGATGGGTAAGAGATCAAATGAAGGACTTATATGCATGCATATAAGCATAACCAATGGACACAAGACACTGGGGGGTATGGGAGGCTAGGGGAAGGTCAAGGGGAGAAAAAAAAGGAGACATATGTAATACTCTTTGTAATACTTTAAGCAATAAAACAATTTTAAAAAAGAATTTTTCCAACTCAGCAACAAAAAGATGAACAACCCAATTAGAAACAATCACTGAACCTGAATAGACATTTCCCCAGAGAAAATATATAAATGGCCAAAATGTACATGAAAAGATACTGGATCTCATTAATAATTAGGGAAATGCAAATGAAGACCACAATGAGATGCCACTAAAATGGCTATAATAAAAAAATGACAGTAACAAATGTGTGTGAGGATATAGAGAAAACTGAACCCTCATATATTGCTGGTGTAATGCAAATGGTATGACCAATTTAGAAAACAGTTTGACAATTCCTCAAAATGTTAAATATAGTTACCATATGACCTAGCAATTCCATTTCTAGGTATACACACAAGAGAAATAAAAATATACATTCTTACAAAAACATGTATATGAATGTCTACAGCAACATTGTGTGTTATAGCCCAAATGTGAAAATAATCCAAGTGTCTATTGATAAATTTATGAACAAAAAGTGGTATATCCATACAATGGAGTATTAATCATCCATAAAAGGAATGAAGTACTGATACTTGCTACAACATAGATGAACCTCAAAAACATTATATTGTCAAAAAAGCCAGACACAAAGGCCACACACATATTGACAATTCCATTCATTTGAATGCCCAGGATAGGCAAATCCATAGAGACAGAAAGTAAATTAGAGGTCATGGTTGTATAACCTTGTGAATATACTAAAATGCACTAAATTTTACACTTTAAAATGGTATGTGGGCCCGACTGGCATGGCTCAGTGGTTGAGCATTGACCTATGGACCAGGAGGTCACGGTTCAATTCCCGGTCAGGGCGCATGCCCAGGTTGTGGGCTCGATCTCCAGCGTGGGGTGTGCAGGAGGCAGCCTATCAATGATTCTTTCTCCTCATTGATGTTTCTCTCTCTCTCTCCCTCTCCCTCCCTCTCTGAAATACAAAAATATTTAAAAATTTAAAAAATAAAATGATATGTGGCATGTGAATTTTATATGTTAGAAAGAAAAGGGAAGAAAAGGAGAAGGGTTATTAAAGTACCACTACCAAGCAAATGGAATTGCTGATGTTGTCACAGATTCTCCTAAGGTGCCAATTATTTTCTCTATGAAGGGGAAGGAGTAGGCTCCTGATAAAGCCAGCATCTAATTGGAAATGGCTGTGCTCCAGGACCTTGCAGGACAAATTTTAATGACACACTCCTCTAATAATTTCTCCAGAAATGTGTACAGTATGTTTTGCTTTCTCCAACAATTTCTGTTAAAAGCATAATGGTGTTTTTTGTTCCATGCTTTATCCAGAAGTTAGATGTATAGGTTGTTCTAGAAAATTTTCCTCTTCAGCTGGGCTATAGTCATGCCACTGAGCTGATCATGTCTTTGATGAGAAGCTGAATCCCACACAGGTTTCTGGCCAATGAAAGAGAATTAATGCTGTGTCGTGAAGTGACATGCTCTGATTTGTTATTTAAATCCCATGGGTTTGTGATTATGGCATTTGTTTTTACACTCAAATAGGAGAATATAAATATACTTAGGTTTATGTATAATGATTTTGCCAACCAGTTAGCTTATTTTTAATGCTGCAGGGCTTCCTGCCAATTCAGTAACAATTACCCCACATTGTCATCTGAGAGAATTATGCAATAGTAGATTCTGAAAAATGTGTATTGAATAAATAAATGACTGATGTGCTTTTCTTGTTTATTTTTCATGGAGGGTACAGAATCATAAATCAATACTTCATATTGTGATTCAGCCACTAAGAAATTAAGTTCACCATCAGTTAAATGAGAAGTCAGATGAAAGGAAGCAGATAGACAGTTGTATGATGGTAACTTTTAAGAACATGGATTATCTTTGTTCTCAACCAAGAACATGGTACCTAGGAGTCCAGAAAAAAGACAGGCAAGAGTGAGGGTTAGGCCATAAGAGAAGGGGTCTTTCTGGCTCATTCTCTTTATTTCCTCCTCCAAACAATTGACCTCCCTTAACTTCAATTGCTGAATGAAGTCTTCATACTGGCATGAAGTGTAGTTTCTTAAAGATCCCTCAAAGATTGGGTTTTGTTGAGGCTAAGCTAAAATTTATTGCATTCTGTTGCCCCTTGTGGATGCACAGAAGAAATACAGCATACGTCTGATAAACTGATAGAAGGAACAGTTTCATTATGGAAGATGAAATAATCAGAAGTCGAAGAATCTTAGCAACTGCAGCAGACAATAAATAAGGGCAGGATCTATGTTACGCTTTTAGAAGTTGCTTTGATTGCTTGTTTGCAGATGATAGTGCTCAGTCCACTGGGGTCCTTGTCCTGACTATTTTGTCTTGCCCTGTTTCCTAGACAATTTGTCAGCCCTATTTTTCTTCCCTTCTTTGGGAGTGTACTGAAAAGTATGTAAACTCTAACCTGAACACCACCCCCACTTGGACAACAGTTCCTGCTGCTGGGAATTATTCAGGGAATTACTGGGATAACCAGTCTTTCTGGCAAGTTTAAATTCCTTTCTTGCTGCAGAGTCTTCCTGGTGTTTAAATTTCTCACCCGAATTTGGGACCATGCATGGATTTTTATCATTTACTCCACATTACAATTTGTTCCCAGACCCCCACCACTACCAAGCTAAGATGTAACTGATCTTTATATTTTAGTCCTAGTCCACTTCTAGGTCTACTGCCCATGAAGCCTTTTGGTGTGTCTAGCCTTTTGTTTGTTTCTGCCAAAAGTGGATTCTAAGCATTGGGGTCACATCATTTCCATGCTGCTTGGCATATAACTATTAATATAGAAATTTTTCAAGAAAGGAAGGGATTAGGGGATGTAGACATAGTCCCAACATCTTTCCTCCCCGTCTCTATAGAACAGTTATCCCCATACTTCCAACTAGTGAAGCCACTGCACCTAACAGTAATGATAAAAATAAAAATGGCTACCATCTATTGAATGGGCATTAGGGGCTAGGCACTTGAAAAACAGCCTTATGAGGTAGGTATTATTAGTCTGCCTTTAATGTAGAACGGTATGAAGCTCCAGAATACAATACTTGCGCAGGATCACACAGCAAGCTTGTGGCAGCATGGGGATTCAAAACTAGTCTGGCCCTGGCCAGCACAGGGCCAGGAATTCAATTCCCAGTCAAGGGCATGTACCTGGGTTGCAGGTTTGGCCCCGTCGGAGCACATGCATGAGGCACCCAATTGATGCGTATCTCTCATACCAATCTCTCTCTCTCTCTCTCTCTCTCTCTCTCTCTCTCTCTCTCTCTCTCCTCTCTGTCTAAAATTCAAAGGAAAAAATATTCTTGGGTGAAGATTACAAAAAAAAATGTTTTTAAAATGTCTCCAGCCCTAACCAGTTTGACTAAGTGGATAGAGCATAGGCCTGTGGACTGAAGGGTCCCAGGTTCGATTCCATTCAAGGGCACATGCCAGGGTTGCGGGCACATCCCCAGTGGGAGGCATGCAGGAGACAGCCAATCAATGATTCTCCTTCATCATTGATGTTTCTCTTTCTCCCTCTCCCCTCCTCTCTGAAATATATATATATATATATATATATATATATATATATATATATATAT
>NW_005871050.1:5326352-5336469 GCF_000147115.1 Myotis lucifugus | reverse complement strand
CAGTCAGTCTCGAGAGCGTGTGTCCCTTTAAACACTGCTACATTCCTGTTAGAAAATCATGGATTTTGGTGCTATAGTCAGAAAGAGGTGAACTGGATAGGTGGAAAATGATGTAATTTGACCCTTAGAATACACATTGTATTTCCTTTTACTATCCTTCCTCTGATCAACTCTCAACTCCAACTATAAAGACAGAGGAAACATGTCCCACCTAAAACTATATCCATGTAGTATTTATAGGAAAATGTATTTTTATACTAATCCAAATCACAGAAAATAATAAAACATGGTTTCCCTTCTCTCCCTATTCTCTCTTTGATTCCATCTATCTCTATTAAAATTTTTAAAGGCAACTTTTCCACAAATTATCTTTTGAAGTAAAACCTACATACTATGTAAAGTGCTCAAATCTTACATGCACAGCTCAATGAATTTTCACAAAGTGACATACCCATTTAATCACCACTCAAATCAAAATAAAGAACATGACCAACATCCCAGAAGCCTGCCTCGTCTAGTCACTAACTGACTTTCAATAATTGTCTGCCGAAACCGGTTTGGCTCAGTGGATAGAGCGTTGGCCTGCGGACTGAAAGGTCCCAGGTTCGATTCCGGTCAAAGGGCATGTACCTTGGTTGCGGGCATATCCCCAGTGGGAGATGTGCAGGAGGCAGCTGATCGATGTTTCTCTCTCATCGATGTTTCTAACTCTCTATCTCTCTCCCTTCCTCTCTGTAAGAAATCAATAAAATATATTTAAAAAAAATAATTGTGATTCTGACTCCTATTATTATTGATTAATTTGCCTGTTTATATAAATAGAACCAGAGAGTATACTCCTTTGTGTGGGCCTTCTTTGTTTCAACATTATATCTATGAAACAAATACACATTGTTGCTTGCAGCATAACTTAAAAAATATATCCTATCTAATAAAAGAGTAATATGCAATTGACCATCACTCCAATACACAAAATGGCCGCCCCCTTGTCGTCAAAGATGGCTGCCACAAGATGGCCGGCAGGGGAGGGCAGTTGTGGGTGATCAGGTCAGCAGGAGAGGACAGTTAGGGAGGGCAGTTGCTCAGCAGAGGAGGGCAGTTGGGGGCGACCAGGCCTGCAGGAGAGGGCAGTTGGGGGGGACCAGGCCAGCAGAGGAGGGCAGTTGGGGGCGACCAGGCCTGCAGGAGAGGGCAGTTGGGGGTGACTGGGCTGGCAAGGGAGGGCAGTTAGGGGTGACCAGGCCAGCAGAGGAGGGCAGTTAGGGGCAATCGGGCCAGCAGGGGAGCAATTAGGCATTGATCAGGCTGGCAGGGGAGTGGTTAGGGGGTAATCAGGCTGGCAGGCAGGCAAGTGGTTAGGAGCCAGCAGTCCTGGATTGTGAGAGGGATGTCCCAGATTGGAGAGGGTGCAGGCTGGGCTGAGGGACATGCCCTCTCCATGCACGAATTTCATGCACTGAGCCTCTAGTACATATATACGTGTGTGTGTGTGTGTGTGTGTGTGTGTGTGTGTAATTGTTTTGTATAAATATACTACAATATATTTATGAATCTAACAGTTGATGGACATTTGGGTGATTTCCAGTTTGGAGCTGTTCTGAATAATGTTGCCATGAACTTTCTTTTGGTGTCTTTTGATGGATATATGTCCTTGAGTCCACAGGCCGACGCTCTATCCACTGAGCCAAACCAGCCAGGGCATTGATGGATATATGTCCTTAATTCTCTTAGGTATATATTTAGGACTGGTGTTGCCAGGTCATAAGATACACATGTGTTGAGCTTGGCAGATAATGCTAAATAGTTTTCAAAAGTGGATGTACCAATATTTACGAGAATAAGCAGAGTGTAAGAGTTACTCCACATACTTGCCACCACTTGTTATTATCAGGCTTTTAAATTTTAGACTTTCTGATAGTTTTGTTATATTGCCGAATCGTGCTTTTAATTTGAGAAAAAATATGTTAAGCACCTGTAATTGGCCATCTGTAGATCCTAATTTTTAAACTATCTGTTAAAGTTTTTTATTCATTAAAAAGTGAACTGCCTCTAACTGCTGTGCTGTAAATCTTAATCTGATGCAAAATAATGTTGAATGCAAACTGTAATTGAAAAATTAAAAAATGAACTGCTTTTCTTTATCTCATTGATATGTAGGAATTCTTTGTATAGTCATACTAGAAGTCGTTTGTCAGATAAATGTATTTCAAATATTGTCTCTCTATGGCTTGCCTTTCAACTTTTTAAATAGTGTCTTTTGGTATACAGACATTTTTATTTTATTTTCATGAAGACCAATTTATTAATATTTATTATTTTGGTTATTGCTTTTTATTCCCTGTTTAAGAAGTCTTTTACTACCCCCAAGTTAATGAAGATAGTTTCCTATTTTGCCTTCTAGAAATTTTATTTTACTTGTTACAGTTTAGTTTTACAATCAATTAGGAATATATATTTGTGTTGTGTGAAGTAAGGATCCAAATTTATGTATTTCCATATGTATTCCAAATAAGGTACTATTTATTGAAAAGATCATTCCCTCCTCCCCCCACACACCCATTCAATTAAAATAGCACATTTGTCAAAAACCAGGTGATTTAGTATACTAGTATAAAGGTCTGTTTCTGGATTCTCTATTTTCTTCCATCAGTCTCTTTGGCTATCCTTGTATAAATACCAGTATTTACCATGTCTTTTTATTTTCTGTATTTTGATGCTTTGACTTCTGGAGCCTTACTGAAACTGGAGGGACTGCCCCTCTCAGGGTTAGCTAATCCCTAGAAATAGTACACAACTCACCTGAGAGGTGACTGATTGAATATACTGCGTTTCTGGTCAAGTGGAGCATTTACAGGGACACAAAAGTTATCTAAGTTTTTATTTGCTGACATGGAACCCCTGGCAGAAGTGGTTCCACTTTGAGCCTAGAAAGTTAGTTAAATAAAGGGCAAAAAAAAAATCACCATGTCAACTGATTCAGAGAAAGCATTTGACAAAATTCTAAACTCATTCATTGTCTTAGCACAAGCTGCTGTAACAAAATACCATTAAACTTAAACAACAGAAATTTGTTTCTCAGAGTTCATGAGGCTGAGAAGTTCAAGACCAAGGTGCCAGCTAATTAGGTTCCTGTTGAGGAACTTTTTTCTGGCTTGCAGATTGCTGTCTTTTCTCTGTATCCTTACATGGTGGAGAGAGAGAGATCTCATGTCGCTTCCTCTTTTGTAAAGGAATTAATTCCATCATGAGGGCCCCACTTTCATCACTTATTCTAATTCTAATTACTTCCCCAAAACCTCACTTGCAAAGACCATGACAGTGGGGATTAGAACCTCAACTTTTAAATTTTGAGAGACACAAACATTCAGTCCATAACACTCATGATAAAAACTCTCACACAACTAAGAAGAGAGGGGAACTTCTTCAATTTGATAGATTATCTACAAAAGAAACCTACAGCTAACTTAACACTTAATGGTGAAATACTGGATGCTTTTCCCCAAGAACAAGAACAAGGCAAGGATGTTGACTCTTACCATTCTTTTCATCAAAGTACTGGACGTCCTAGAGGCAAGAAAAAGAAACAAAAGACAGATTAGAAAGAAGAAAATAATACTGTTCCTATTTGCACATGTCATGTTGTCCAAGCATAAAATCCCATGGAATCTACCAGAAAGCACTGAGAAGTAATAAGTGAATCCAGCAAAGGCCACCAGCACAAGACAAACACACAATATTAACTGTATTTTTATATACTAGCAACTAGCAAATGGAAACAAAAATTACAAACACAAAACATCAAATAAAATGAAATAATTAGGTATAATTCTAACAAAGCACGTATACGATCTGTGTCTAAAAACTATAAATAAGCATATGAAAACATTATTAGCCATTAGAGAAATGTAAATTGGAACCAAAATGAGATATTATTACACACCTATGAGTATGACTAAAATGAAAATACTGATGATATAAAATGCTGGTGTGGATGTAGAGAAACTGGATCTCTCATACATTGCTGGTATGAATCTAAAGTGGTACAGACATTCTGGAATATAGTCAGTTTATTATCAAATTAAACATACACTTATCATACAACTCAGCAATTTTACTCCTAGCATTTATCCTAGAGAAAATGAGAATTTATGTTCACACAAAAACTTGAATGGAAATATGTATAGCGGCTTTATTCATAATCTCCAAAAACTGGACATAACCCAGAAGATCTTCAATGGATGAGTATTTAAGCAAATTCATACCATGGAATACTACTCAACAATACAAAAGTAAGACGTTTTCATATCCATAGCTTGAATGAATCTCAAGGAATGTTGAGTGAAAAAATCCAATCTCAAAAGGTTATATACGGTATGATTCAATGTATTTAACATTTTCAAAATGACAAAATTATAAAGATGGAGAACAGATTCGTGCAGTGTTTCTGGACTTTTTTTTCATTATTGCCCCCCAATAAGACTTTTTAGACATGTTTTTTCTAATTCACCCCCAATTAAATACTGAGGAATAAGATTTTATCAGGTAGGGTTGACTTTTGGAAGGCCACAATCATTGTACTGTCTAAGTTTCTTTTTCAGGGAGGAGGGAACATGTTGGAAGAGATAGGAGAGGAAGTCACACTTTTCTGAAGATACATTTTTGCAGAGTTTTGACTTCTGAAATCCTGCCAATGTTCTACATTTTCAAAGATAAAATTTAATCAACAGGATGGGGCGGGGGGAGAAACCTAAAACTGAAAGCAAATAGAAACAGATAAACCCAACTGCATTTCAAATGAATAACATAATCACATTGAAAAGAACTAATCCAAGTCACTTTTGAACACAGCACTTGATCTATAGATCCTCAGATTAAGGATAAAAAGAACTACATACAAGCCTTCAATCATTTTAAATAGGTTTGTTTTATATAGTAGTATGAGTGCAGCAATTCTGAAACTATTTTATGCATACTGAAGTAAATGAATTAATGTTTGAAACCAGGTTTCTTGCTGGAAGTAGGGAGATAAAATTATAAAATGGGTGAAAGCAAGAAGTACCTTGTAGTGTTGGATTGGAGTATCAGTATGCACACAATTTCTCCAAAATTAAAGGAAAAACTGGTATGTTGACTAGAAAATGTTAAATATAGATAGATAGATAGATAGATAGATAGATAGATAGATAGATATCTCTATACATACAGTATATACATACATAGCTATATTATATTTAACTAGAAATATATATATATATATAGAGAGAGAGAGAGAGAGAGAGAGCACTATTAAATAAAATAGGAAATGATCTCTAAAAGTTGTTTCAGGCCCTAGCTGGTTTGACTCAGTGGATAGAGCATAGGCCTGTGGACTGAAGGGTCCCTGGTTCGATTCCAATCAAGGGCACATACCTCAGTTGCAGGCTCAACCCCTGGCTCTGGTTTGGGCCCATGTGGGAGGCAACCAATCGATGTGTCTCTCTCACATATGTATTTCTATCTCTCTGTCTCTCCCCTTTCCTTCCCAACTCTCTTTAAAAATCAATGGAAAAATACCCTCGGGTGAGGATTAACAATAACAACAACAAAAAGTTGTTTCAGTCCAGCTGGTGTGGCTCAGTGGTTGAGCATGGACCCATGAACCAGGAGGTCACGGTTGATTCCCAGTCAGGGCACATACCCAGATTGCGTGCTCAATTTCCAATAAGGGGTATACAGGAGGCAGCCAATCAATGGTTCTCTCTCATCATTGATGTTTCTATCTCTCTCTCCCTCTCCCTTTCTCTCTCTGAAATCAATAAAAACATATATTTTTTAAAGTAAAAAGTTTTTTTGTTTCAGAATAACCAGCAATTTGACTAAGTGCTCTTGTTTTTATTCTTTTTTTTAAGTTTTAAAAATCTCCTTTCATTTTGGAATCATGTATGGTTCCATACTCATTTTATGTTAGAAACAGTGTAGCATATTGGTTGATAGAATGAGTTTTGAAGTCAGATAGTTTGTGTTTAAATCCCAGCTTTTCCCTATATTATCTGTGTGATCTCAATCTTATTATTTAACCTCTCTGAATCTTGAATACCTGGTCTGTAAAATTAGAGTAATAGTTATATCACTCAGAGGGATACATATTTATATACCTCACAGAGAATTCCTTGAGGAAATGTACATAGAGTGCCCAGTATACTGCAGATGCTCAATATCAAATTTGTTATTGTTATTGTATGCAATTATTATTGAGTGACACAGTAATATATTTATGATGTATTATTTCTTCCACATGTAAGAAAATAAATAGGACTTATGACTAATTTAGGTACCCAGATCAGACAATCACATAACTTTTCTGTTGTCATGTTGCACATTGATACATATTCTGGGAAGTCATAACTAAAATATCAAATATTTTAAAATTATAATACTTGCTATAACTCTATTGAAGAAAAATTCAACATAAGTTTTTTTTGTATGTTGGACTTTTAATCAGAATGGCTTTGTTACTAATGGACCAACAGATTGTCACTAGGCTGAATATCTCCTTCAGGAAATAAAGGATGACAGCTTTGGATGTGTTAGAGTCATGGAACTAACTGCCTTTTCTCATTATAATACCTTGCGCAAATCACTGAAATATTTAAAATATCACTTTCCTCATCTGTAAGATCTGGATAATATTGTCTATTAATAGGATTGTTATGAGGATCCACTGAGAAGGGATGTGAACACTTTTGTAAATAGTGAGGTGTTACACAAGTATATCAGAAGGTATTATTATATATTTTGTGTCACAAAGGTCAAAGAAAACATGGGAAAATGGTTCTACTGTACTTTGACGTGGTATTATAAGCTATGATTCTGTTACTCACTACATGCCATTAGAATTCTCAGTAGATATTAAAAAATAGATTATGAAGTATCAATTTAGTTCATGAACTGTAGAGTGCCTTTGCCACCTACTATGGTATGTGTCCTTTGTTTAACCTTTCCCTGAGAAGCCTGTTGAGAAATGAATTATCTTTTGGTAAGAAAATAATTACTGTGAAAAACATCCCCCAAACAAAATCTACTAAGACTTTTCTTGACCAGTTGGAAAGCAATTTACTTACAAATAAAAATGACTTTAGCTATATCAGCATATAAATTTTTTACTGGCTCTAGAACATCCATTAGCATCTATATATAAGAAATATATATTTCTCATTATAAATAACATTACAGTATACTTTGCCACAAAAATAATTTTTATATCTAACTCTACAACTCAACAAATTAGAAAGAGAGCAACAAGAAAAGCCCAGAGTGAGCAGAAGGAAGGAGATAATAAAGATCAGAGCAGAAATAAATGACATAGAGACCAAAAAAAAAAAAAACCAATACAAAAGATCAATGAAACCAAGAGTTGGTTCTTTGAAAGGATAAACAAGATTGACAAACCTCTAGCCAGGCTCACCAAGAAGCAGAGAGAGAGGACCCAAATAAACAAAATCAGAAATGAAAGAGGAGAAATAACAGCAGACCCCACACAAATACAAAGGATTGTTAAAAAATACTATGAACAACTCTATTCCAACAAACTGGACAGCCTGGAGGAAATGGACATATTCCTAGAAAAATACAACCTTCCAAACCTCAATCAGGAAGAATCTAAAAATCTCAATAGGCCCATAACTATGGAAGAAATTGAAGCAGTCATCAAAAAGCTTCCAGCAAACAAAAGCCCAGGGCCAGATGTCTTCACAGGGGAGTTTTACCAAACATACAAGGAAGAATTAAAACCTATCCTCCTCAGACTATTCCAAAAATTTCAAGATGAAGAAACACTTCCAAGCTCATTCTATGAAGCCAGCATCACACTAATACCAAAACCAGATAAAGACAACACAATGAAAGAGAATTACAGGCCAATATCTCTCATAAACATAGATGCCAAAATCCTCAACAAAATTCTAGCAAATCGGATCCAGCAGTACATCAGAAAGATCATACACCATGACCAAGTAGGATTTATCCCGGGGATTCAAGGATGGTACAATATCCGCAAATCAACAAATGTGATACATCACATAAACAAATTGTGAGACAAAAATCACATAGTCATATCAATTGTCGCAGAAAAAGCATTTGACAAAATCCAGCACCTTTTCTTGATAAAAACTCTCAGCAAGGTGAGAATAGAAGGATAATACCTTAACATAATAAAAGCCATATATGACAAATCCACAGCCAACATCATACTCAATGGGCAAAAAATAAACCATTTCCCCTAAGAACAGGAACATGACAGGGATGCCCACTCTCACCACTCCTGTTAGACATAGTACTGGAAGTACTAGCCATTGTGATCAGACAAGAAGAAATAAAAGGAATCCAAATTGGAAAAGAAGAAGTAAAACTGTCCTTATTTGCAGATGACATTATACTGTACATAGAAAACCCTAAAGACTCCATAAAAAAATATTAGACTTAATAAATTAATTTGGCAATGTAGCAGGATACAAAATTAACACCAAGAAATCTATGGCACTTCTATACACCAATAATGAACTTACAGAAAGAGAGACTAAAAAAGCAATCCCATTTACCATCACACCAAAAAAAAATTAAGATACCTAGGAATAAACTTAACTAAGAAGGTAAAAGACCTAATCACGGAAAACTACAGGACACTGAAAAAAGAGAGAGAGGAAGACATAAACAGAAAGAAGAACATACCGTGTTCATGGATTGGTAGAATCAACATCGTCAAAATGTCCATACTACCCAAATAAATCTATAGATTCAATGCATTCCCCATTAAAATACCAACAGCATATTTCACAGACCTAGAATGAACTTTCCAAAAATTTATCTGGAATATTAATAATAATAATAATAATAATAGTAATAATAGACCCCGAATAGCTGCAGCAATCCTGAGAAAGAAGAACAAAGTTGGTGGGATCTTAATACCAGATATCAAGCTGTATTACAAAGCCATTGTTCTCAAAACTGCCTGGTACTGGCACAAGAACAGACATATAGATCAATGGAATAGAATAGAGAACCCAGAAATCGACCCAAGCCACTATGCTCAATTAGTATTCGACAAAGGAGGCATGAACATACAATGGAGTCAAGACAGTCTCTTCAATAAATGGTGTTGGGAAAATTGGACAGATACATGCAAAAAAATGAAACTAGACCACCAACTTACACCATACACAAAAATAAACTCAAAATGGATAAAGGATTTAAATGTAAGACGGGAAACCATAAAAATACTAGAGGAATCCACAGGCAGCAAAATCTCAGACATATGCCGAAGCAATTTCTTCTCTGATACAGCTCCTAGGGCAATGGAAACTAAAATAAATAAATGGGACTACATCAAAATAAAATGCTTTTTCACAGCAAGAAAAAAAAATCAACAAAACAACAAGAAACCCCACTGCATGGGAGAACATATCTGCCAATGTTATCACCGATAAGGGTTTAATCTCCAACATTTATAGGTAACTCATACAACTTAACAAAAGGAAGATAAACAACTAAATCAAAAAATGGGCAACGGACCTAAATAGATACTTTTCAAAAGAAGACAGAAGAAAGGCCAAGAGACATATGAAAACATGCTCAAAGTCATTAATCATCTGAGAGATGCAAATCAAAATGACAATGTGGTACCATGTCACACCTGCCAGAATGGCTATCATCAACAAATCAACAAACAACAAGTGCTCGTGAGGATGTGGAGAAAAAGGAACCCTCGTGCATTGCTAGTGGGAATGCAGACTGGTACAGCCACTGTGGAGAACAGTATTGCATTTCCTTAAAAAACTGAAAATGGAACTCCCATTTGACCCAGTGATCTCACTTCCAGGAATATATCCCAAGAAACTAGAAACACCAATTAGAAAGGATATATGCACCCCTATGTTCATAGCATCACAATTTACCATAGCTAAGATTTGGAAACAGCCTAAGTGCCCATCAGCAGATAAGTGGATTAAAAAATTTGGTACATCTACACAATGAAATACTACGCTGCGATAAAAAAGGAGTTCTTACCATTTGCAACAGCATGGATGGAACTGGAGAGCATTATGCTAAGTGAAATAAGCCAGTCAGAGTAAGATAAATATCC
>NW_005871050.1:5324573-5325823 GCF_000147115.1 Myotis lucifugus | reverse complement strand
GCAACCAAGGCACATGCCCCTGACCTGAATCGAGCCTGGGACCCCCTCAGTCCACAGGCGGATGCTCTAGCCACTGAGCCAAACCGGTCAGGGCTAAAGAAATTTTTTAAAAAGTAATTCTTAAAAACAACAACCCCTGCCGAAACCGGTTTGGCTCAGTGGATAGAGCGTCGGCCTGCAGACTGAAAGGTCCCAGGTTCGATTCCGGTCAAGGGCATGTACCTGGGTTGCGGGCACATCCCCAGTAGGAGATGTGCAAGAGGCAGCTGATCGATGTTTCTCTCTCATCGATGTTTCTAACTCTCTATCTCTCTCCCTTCCTCTCTGTAAAAAATCAATAAAATATATTTTAAAAAAATAAAAATAAAAATAAATAAAAATAAAAACAACAACCCCTATCACCCCACTTGTCAAGGAGTCCTTGTCAAAACACTTGCTGAAGTATGGAGGCCCTTTGTCTACATTTTGTCATAAACCAGTTTTGTAATCTAATCCAACCTGCCTAAATTACTTTATCAAAGAAAGAAGTGAAGTTAGTTTGCTGTCTATATATCTATCTATCTATCTACACTAATAAAAGAGAAACATGGTAATTAGCGTACGACTGCTACCCTTCCCATTGGCTAATCAGTGAGTATATGCAAATTAACTGTGAGCCAAGATGGCGGCCGGCAGCCAGGCAGCTGGAAGAGAACATGAGGCTTGCTTGCTTCAGTGAAGGAGGATTCCAACGTTCCCCGCCTGCGCTGCCGGCCTCTGAGCTGGCAGTTTGAAACTTTGTAACAAATATAGAAGCTAAACAAAACCCCAGGATCTCAGAGCTGGAGTTATACATTGTTTCGATTATAGAACGCAAACAAACCAGCGGAAGCCTCAGAGCTAGAGCCAGAGCTAAAGCTGGCCCAGAATAAAAAAAAAGAGAGAGAGAAAAAAGGAGCGGTTGGGAGCTTCAGTCAACAACCGCCAGCCTGAAAGCAGCCCTCAGCCCCTCACCCAGACTGGCCAGGCACCCCAGTGGGGACCCCCCCCCTGAAGGGTGTGTGACCAGCTGCAAACAGCCATCATCCCCTCATCCAGGCTGGCCAGGCACCCCAGTGGGGACCCCCACCCTGATCCAGGACACCTTCAGGGCAAACCAGCCGGCCCCCAGGCCTCTATCCTATATAGTAAAAGGGTAATATGCCTCCCAACACCGGGATCAGCGGAGCCTTGAGGCCTCCTGGCACCGGATCAGCGTGACAGGGGGCAGC
>NW_005871050.1:5320585-5322650 GCF_000147115.1 Myotis lucifugus | reverse complement strand
GCTCAGTGGATAGAGCGTCGGCCTGCGGACTGAGGGGTCCCAGGTTCGATTCCGGTCGAGGGCATGTATCTTGGTTGCGGGCACATCCCCAGTAGGAGATGTGCAGGAGGCAGCTGATCGATGTTTCTCTCTCATCGATGTTTCTGACTCTCTATCTCTCTTCCTTCCTCTCTGTAAAAAATCAATAAAATATATTTTTAAAAAAAGAATTTTTTTAAAAAAAATAAATAAATAAAATTTAAAAAAATTAAAAAAAGAAGAGGAAGAAGAAAAAAAGAACAAATATATGAACAATAAAAAGCCAATAAATACATACCTATCAACAATTGAACCTAAAAATCAAATAAATGAATAACAAATCTAATGAACAGAATAAACTGGTGAATAAAATAGAATTAGAGGCATGGAAATGGAACAGACTGATGATTCTCAGGAGGAGGGGTTGTGGGGAGAGTGGGAAGAGATTAAACAAAGATCTTATATGCATATTAGAAGCCCAGTGCACGAAATTTGTGCACTGGAGGGGGGGTCCCTCAGCCTGGCCTGCACCCTCTCACAGTTCGGGACCCTTCACTCCTTACAGCTCAGCTCAGTGCTCCTTAGCACTGCCACGGAGGCAGGAGAAGCTCCTGCCACCTCCGCTGTACTCGGCAGCTGTGAGCCTGGCTTTTGGCTGAGCAGTGCTCCCCCAGTGGGAGTGCACTGACCACCAGGAGGAAGCTCCTGCATTAAGCGTCTGCCCCCTGGTGGTCAGTGTGCATCATAGCGACTGGCCATTCTGGTCGTTCTGCTGTAACGGTCACTTAGGCTTTTATTATATAGACCAGAGGCCCAGTGCATGAAATTCGTGTACAAGGGGAGGGGAAGACCCTCAGCCTGGCCTGCACCCTTGGGGAATGTCGGGCCTAAACTGGCAGTCGGACATCCCTCTCGCAATCCGGGACGCTGCATGCACCAATAACCATACTTTTCATACAGGTGAAAGGTATCTTGCTGTTGTATGAGCAGCTACATTTTTTGGCCCCGATTATAAAAAGTAGTACATAACATGATCCTTCTGAGGCAGTAGTACTATTTTCCCCATCTTATGGGTGGAAAAACTGAAGCAGAGAGAAGTTAAGTAATTGGCTTTGTCACACAGTTATAAGTGTCAGAATCAGGGCTGACCACAAAATGTACAAGCCAGAGCCCATGCATGTTATCTCTGCATCATCCTGTTTTTTCAGTGTCAGAGTAGCCTTGCCAGGTTTTAATTTTTAAATCTAAGAGACTGTTCCCAATATATAGGGTAGGGTCCCTAGGCCTGGCTGGCAATCAGGGCTGATCTGTGGGGGGCGACCAGCAGGCAGGGCGATTGGGGGACCCCCGCTGGCACCCACCTTGGCTGGTGGCCTGGCGCCACCCACTGGCCAGCCCCATTCCCAGATCACCATCGCCCGTCGCCCCCTGGTGGTCAGTGCGCATCATAATGACCGGTCGTTCTGCCAGTCATTCCGCCATTCGATCGATTTGCATATTAGGGGGTTATTATATAGGATATGTATTACCTATGGACACAATGGTGGCGAAGACCAGGGGTGGGGCAGGGACCGGGTGGAGGGGGACAATAAATTTAAGAAGATTGAAATCATATCAAGTATCTTCTCTGACAATAATGGTATAAAAGTAGAAATGAATCACAAGAAAAAACTGAAAAATATACAATGACTAGAGGCCTGGTACACAAAATTCGTGCATGGGGGGGGGGGTCCCCTCAGCCCAGCCTGAACCCTCTCCAATCCAGGACCCCCTGGGGATCAGGCCTAAACTGGCAGTCAGACATCCCTCTCACAATCCAGGACCATAGGCTCCTTACTGCTCACCTGCCTGCCTGCCTGCCTGATCACCCCTAACTGCCCCCCCCTGCCAGCCTGATCGCCCCTTAACTGCCCCCTGACGGCCTGGTTGCCCCCAACTGCCCCCCCTGCTGGCTTGGTGCCCCCAACTGCCCCCCTCCACCGGCCTGGGCATCCCTAACTGCCCCCCCACAGGGCTGGTCCCCCCTTACTGTCCCCCCTGCTGACCT
>NW_005871050.1:5241844-5319893 GCF_000147115.1 Myotis lucifugus | reverse complement strand
GCCAAGCTGCACTCTAAGGCCAGTTTGTTAGCAGCATGGGCCCAGGGATGGTCAGCAAATTTTCCCAGGTTCCCCAGGCTCCTCACCTGCCCACCTTTGCCTGCCCGCCAGCTGTGAATCTTAATAACTTAAATGTCTATTTCTGAAATGGCTTTAGGTGGAATTGGGAGTATAGCTCTCTGGGTCTCCCCTGAGGGAGAGGTGCTGTTCAGATTTCAGGGAAAGTGTTGCATGTGTTTCTCCATCCCAGAGCTGCTCCTCTGAGAGTGTCCCAGAATATTACTCTGCCCTCATATGCAGTCCAGTGGGATCAGCTGGATAACAGGAGTTTCTATCAGCTTTCCTGCGAGGGGGAAGCACCAGTCAGGTTCCCTGATAGTGGAGTGGACGGCCCCACCCCCAATCCAGTCTCTGACTCTCCCTGCGACTGTTTAAGCCCGTAGGCTAGGCCTCTGCTGCTGTCCCCTCTGCAAAGGTCAAGAGGCAGGGTGTGGCAGGCAGGGATCATGAGGGCAGGGCGGACTGTATCACCTAGGGCGGTTTTTTGGTGTCTGTTTTTTTTTTTCTTTTCCTGATCCGTGGTTTCTGGGAGGGGCTAGAGCCTCTCAGGGAAAATGGCCGTTTTGGTTTGGGAGGTTATGACCGAATTCAGGATGCCCGACTGCTGCTTTTCCATGTCTCCCCCACATTCTTCCCACCCCAGCATCTCCTCAGGCACCTTGAGTCCGCACTGCCCTTCTTCCAGCAAAGCCTCGGGTGAGTAGCTTCAAATGAAACGCCTGTGCTCTGTTTTTGTGTGTGTGTGTGTTTTTTAAAGACAAACTGAGGCTTTTCCTCTGACCAGCTCCAGTCTGCCGGGAAGCCAGAAACCCTATGGCATTTCTCAGCTGGATGTTATGTAGACCACCGTTCTGGGCTCTGGTACTCTGGTATGTGAAGCCCAACCTGGGTTCTGGGCCTCTATTTTCTCAGGGAAAAGACCCTTCCGTAGCTGAGGAAGCTGGGTCAGCCCCTCTCCGGACCTCGCCCTTTCTACCAGTCTCTATCAGGGGTGGGCAAACTTTTTGACTCGAGGGCCACAATGGGTTCTTAAACTGGACCGGAGGGCCGGAACAAAAGCATGGATGGAGTGTTTGTGTGAACTAATATAAATTCAAAGTAAACATCATTACATAAAAGGGTACGGTCTTTTTTTTTTTTTTTTTTTTAGTTTTATTCATTTCAAATGGGCCGGATCCGGCCCGAGGACCGTAGTTTGCCCACGGCTGCTCTAGGTGGTTTCTGTACTTCCTTGATATGTCTTCTCAGTTGGTAATTTTGGATGAATATTCCCCAATTTAGATGTATTTCCAGTTTGGCCCTGGGAGGAGGTGCAAGAAAGGTATGCCTATTCAGCCGCCATCTTCTCTCTGGTATTTCGAGTGTGTATTCTTTTAATTTAAAATTTTTTAAGAAAGTGTTCAAAACAAGAGACCAGGTGACTATGAGGGTATGCTTATTAAAGCTGGGGACAGTGAAACAAAGAAGGGCCGAGGACAAAAAGCAACAGGAGAGAGCCAAGACGGGTGGCTTTGGCTGCCTAGAAACATTATAGGAAAGAAGTGAGCCAAGGCGGGGCTGCTGTCAGCTCACTGGAAAGTCAGAGAAAAGGGATCTTGGAGACAGGTTCAGGGGGCTTGCCTGGGACAAGCTACCACAGTCCATTGCTCCCCTGGTTGCAAGTCGTGTGGGGGTCCCTTAGAGTTTAGGAGACACAGCTTGAAAGGGAAGAAGAGGGAAGTAGAAAGGGAAGAAAGGCGTGGGCATGCTCATGGAAAGAAGAGCACCCCTCAAGTGTGTATTCCTCTAAAATGTAAATGCAACCTTTAACAAAATTGAACATATATTGAGTCATAAAGCTAGAAATCCATAACAAAAAGATGGCTGAAATTCTCAATTGCTTGGGAAGTAAGCAACATATTTTGTAATAACTAATGGATCAGTTAGTTAATCATAGTAGAAATTAACAGTATTTTAATTAAATGGTAATGAGCATGCAACATTTCATACAGTCAAGCAATACTTTAAAAGATATTTATAGCCTTAAATGCATACATTAAAAAGAATAAGACAAAAACCAATAATCTGGGCTTCCATCTCAAGAAGCTAGAAAAAAAACTGCAAATAAGTACCAAAGAATGTAGAAGGATGAAATAATAAAGGTAATAAGAACTGGTTAAATAAAAATCTAACATACAGTAGAAAAAATTCAGTTAAGAAAAAAGTTGGTTTTGTAAAAAGAATAATAAGATACATATACCTCTAGCAAGATTAACCAAGGAAAAAAAGGGAAAACACCAACCATCAATATGGGAATGAAAAAGCCCGCATCACTGTATATCATTTAAATTTGAAAAAACAATATCAGAATATTATAAATAAAATTTTAGGCCATTAAATTTGACAACATGTCTGAAACAATAAATTGCTCAATAGACAAAAATTACCAAAGGTAACAAAAGAGTAAATAGCACATATATTATCTAAATAAAGAGTGTGTTATAGAAATTGAAGCACCTTATTAAACACCTTCCCAAAGAAAACCCCAGGATGTAGATGACTGTACCAGTGAATGCCTCTAGACATCTAGGGAAGAAAAAATAAAAAACAAATCTTCATAAATACTTCCAGAGAATAGAAAAAGAGTGAACACATCCAAATTCTTTTTATGTGGCCAAATAACCTTGTCAAAACCAGACAAGGATTATAATAAAGGGAAATTACAGGAAAATATCTCTCATGAACATAGATACAAATTCCCAAGTATACTATTTATCAATGAATTAAGAGCTATATACCAAAGATAATACATCAGAAACAAGTGACATTTTTCTGGGAATGTAAAATTCTACATTCTATAATCAATAAATATAGTCACCATATAAATAGAAATTAAAAAAAAATCTTATGATCATCTTGATGTATACAGAAAAATCTTAAAAAATTTAACATTTAAAAAAATAAAAATATAACATTTATCAATAGATGAGAAAATAAGAAATCTGTGGTACTTATATACAATGGAATATCACTTGGCCATAAGAAAGACAAATACTATATGATTTCACTTATATGTGGACATTAATGAACAAAATAAACTGACAAACAAAATAGAAATAGAGGCATGGATACATAGAACAGACTAAAAGCTATCAGAGTGAAGGGGGACGGGGAGAGGATGAAAAAAAGTGAAGGGAATAGCCAGAGAATAAATCTACATAACCCGTAGACACAGACAACAGTGTGGTGATAGGCAGAGAAAGGAGGGACACAAAAATAAATAGAGTTTAGCAGTAGCAGGTTTGCTGCAGTGGTTAGAGCTTCCCCCCATGGACAGAAGGGTCATGGGTTCAATCCCTGGTCAAGGGCACATACCTCAGTGGGAGGCTCGATCTCCCACCCCAGTCTGGGTGCTTGTGGGAGGCAACCAATCAACATGTCTCTCTCACATCAATGTTTCTCTCTTTCTCTTCCCCCTCCTTCCTCCCCTCCATTATCTCGAAAAGAAAATCAATGAAAAAATATCCTTGGGTGAGGATTAAGAAAATTAAAATAAATTAATTAATTAATAGAGTTTAAAGAAAAGAATGAAATCTTACCACTTGCCACAGCATGAATGAAACTAGAGCATATTATGCTAAGTGAAATAAGTCAGAGAAAAACAAATACCATGTGATTCAAAGAATAATATAAACAAACAAATAAAACAGAAACAGACTCATTGATACAGAGAACAGACTGATGGTTGCCAGAGGAGAGGGGAGAGTTGGGGGAATGGGTTTCTTTTCAGATTGCATAAATCTTTTGCCTTTTATACCTGAAATTAGTACAAAATAATGTCGAATGTAAACTGTAATTAAAAAAATAAAAGTAATTTTAAAACATTCATTCATGATTAAAAATATATTTTTAGCAAATTACTAATAAAAACAATCTCTCTTAACCTTATAAACTGTATTTACAAAAAAAAGCCCTCATCAGCCCTGGCCAGTGTGGCTCAGTTGGTTGAGCATTGTCCCATGCACCAAGGGGTCGCTGGTTCAATTTTAGGTCAGGGCACATGCCCACGTTTTGGGCTCCATCCTCAGAAGTGGGGTGTGTAGGAAGCAGCCAATCAATGTTTCTCTCACATCGATTTTCTCCCTCTACCTTCCTCTCGCTCTAAAAAATCAATTTAAAAAAGCACATCAAACATCATGCTTAATGATGAATTATTGAAAAGTTTCCCCCCCCTGCCCTGGCCAGGTAGCTCAGTTGGGTGGAGTGTCATCCCCATATGCCAAGGTTGTGGGTTTGATCCTCAGTCAAGGCACATACAAGAGACAACCAATGAATGCACAAATGGGTGGAAGAACAAATCAATGTTTCTCTCTCTTTGTTTCTCCCTCTCAAATCAATAAATTTTTAAAAAATTTCACCCTCTGACATCTAGAAGTCTGTTATCACCACTTCTCGTCAACATCACACATGGAGCTTAATATAATAGAACAGAAAAAAAGCAATAAGGAGTATATGGTAGGCCCTACCTGGTTTAGCCTGTGGACTAAAGGGTCCCGGGTTCAATTCCAGTCAAGGGCACATGCCTGGGTTGTGGGCTTAATCCCCAGTAGGGGCGTGTAGTAGGCAGCCAATCAATTCTCTCTCATCATTGATGTTTATCTCTCTCTCCCTCTCCCTTCCTCTCTGAAATCGATAAAGTGTATTTTTTTAAAAAGTATATATGGTAGGAGAGGAAGAAATAAAACTGTCATTATTTACAACAGCATGATTTTACACCAAAAAATCTACAGAAAATGTATTAGAATTAAGCAAATTTAGTAAAACTGCCAGAAAGTTTTTATTTTAAAAAAATCAAGTGTATATCTATCTATAAACCAGTATCAAATAAATATGAAATTAAAAATTTAAAGATACCATTTGCAATAGTTTTTTTTAAAAATATATTTTATTGATTTTTTTTACAGAGAAGAAGGTAGAGGGATAGTTAGAAACATCGATAAGAGAGATCGATCAGCTGCCTCCTGCACGCCCCCCACTGGGGATGTGCCCACAACCAGGGTACATGCCCTTGACCAGAATTGAACCCGGGACCCTTGAATCTGCAGGCCAATGCTCTATCCACTGAGCCAAACCGGTTCGGCTGCAATAGTTTTAAATAACATCAAATAATTTGAAATAAATCTATCAAAAGATGTCCAAGAGTTGTATACCGAAAACTAGAAAATATTTTTTTTAAAAAGATATAGAAATAGGATATACCATGTTTGAGGATTACTATACTTAATATGGTAACAATGTCTGTTCTCCCCAAATTGATCCATAAAGTCAATGCAATAGCAATCAAAATCCCAATAAATTGTTTTATTACATTAAGAATTTGACACATTGCCCTAGCTCAGTGATGGCGAACCTATGACACCTCTGACACGCGAACTCATTTTTTTGGTTGATTTTTCTTTGTTAAATGGCATTTAAATATATAAAATAAATATCAAAAATATAAGTCTTTGTTTTACTATGGTTGCAAATATCAAAAAATTTCTATATGTGACACGGCACCAGAGTTAAGTTAGGGTTTTTCAAAATACTGACACGCCGAGCTCAAAAGGTTCACCATCACTGCCCTAGCTGGTTTGGCTCAGTGGATAGAGTGTTGGCTCGCAGACCAAAGGGTCCCAGGTTCAATTCCAGTCAAGGGCACATACCTCAGTTGTAGGCTCAATCCTCAACCCCAAGTCTGGGCGTGTGCAGGAGGCAACCAATTGATGTGTTTCTCTCACATTGATATTTCTCTCTCTGTGTCTCTCTTCCTTCCTTCCACTCTCTCTAAAAATCAATGGAAAAATATCCTCTGGTGAGAATTAACAAAACAAACAAAAAAAGAATTTGACACACTGATTACAACATTTATATGAAAATGTAAAGAGTCAAAAATAACCGAGATGTATTATGGATCTAAATGAGATTAGTAGATCAACTAAACTTCCACAAGGAGGCAAATGATTAAATATCTTTCTGACCTTGGCAAAGGCAGTGATTTCTTTTAAAAGATCAAAGGGCCCTAACCATGAAAACAAAAGTTGACAAACTGGACTGCACTACATTTAGGAAATTCTGCCTCTTAGGAGACACTATTAAGAAAGCAAAAAGCAAGGCACAGTGGGAAATGATATTTGTGTATAATATAACTGACAAAGGGCCTGCTTTTGTCCAAAATATATACAGAATTCCTACAAATAATTAAGAAAAAGACATACAACTCTATAGAAAAATTGGGGAAAGACAAGCAGGCATTTTCCCCTTTTACCACCGCTTTAGCTACATCTCACAGATTTTGATATATTTTCATTTTAACTTATTCAAAATATTTTCTAATTTACTTTCTGGTTTCTGTTTTGACCCATGGATTATATGGAAATCTGTTGCTGAATTTGTAAGAGCTGTGACAGTTTTGTTGTTGTTATCTTTCTGGAAATGATTTCTATTTTAATTATGTTATGGTCTGGTCTGAGAAAATTTCATTTCTATCCAATTTCTTAAGTTTTTTGTTGTTTTTTTTAATTCTCACCCAAGGATATTTTTCTATTGATTTTTAGAAAGAGTGGAAGAGAGAGAGAGAAAGAGAGAAATATCAATGTGAGAGAAACACATCGATTGGTTGCCTCCTGGACGTGCCCAACCAGGGCCCGGGCTGGGGAGGAGCCTGCAACCTAGGTACATGCCCTTGACTGGAATTGAACCCAGGACTCTTTGGTCCACAGGCCCACGCTCTATCCACTGAGCCAAACTGGCTAGAGCAATAGTTTCAATACCACAACAGTCTATCTGATAACCAAGATAGCTATTAAGTGACTAAAGGACAGGTAGTGTATACAGTGTGAATACACTGGTCAAAGAGATAATTCATGTCCAGGGTGGGACCCTATTCAGAATGGCATGCAATTTAAAACTTAAGAATTTTTCATCTCTAGATTTTTCCATTTAATATTTTTGGACCACAGTTGACCAAGGGTAACTGAAACTGTGGAAAGTGAAACCATGGATACGGGAGACTATTGTATATGCTATCTACTGGAGAAGTCACACTTTAGATTCAAAGACACAAATAGGTAAAATCCAAAAGATGGAAAAAGCTACATTATAGACACAAGGAAGGACATTATATATTGACAAGAGTCAATCCACCAAGACAAATCCTATCTAATAAAGAGGTAATATGCAAATTGACCATCACTCCAACACACAAGATGGCCACCCCCATGTGGTCAAAGATGGCCACCACAAGATGG
The DNA here is from genome assembly GCF_000147115.1 of Myotis lucifugus. Classification (NCBI taxonomy): domain Eukaryota; kingdom Metazoa; phylum Chordata; class Mammalia; order Chiroptera; family Vespertilionidae; genus Myotis; species Myotis lucifugus. The sequence goes on along the minus strand of NW_005871050.1, from coordinate 5,312,565 downwards.
CCAGCAGGGGGCGCAGTTGGGGGGGGGGACCAGGCTGGCAGGGGAGGGAAGTTAGGGGCGACCAGGCTGGCAAGGGAGGGCAGTTGGGGTGACTGGGCCAACAGAGGAGGGCACTTAAGGGGGACCAGGCCTGCAGGGGAGGGCAGTTAGGGGGGACCAGGCCAGCAGTGGAGGGCAGTTGGAGGGAACCAGGCCTGCAGGGGAGGGCAGTTGGGGGCAATTGGGCTGGCAGGGGAGGGCAGTTGGGGAGGGGGACCAGGCTTTCAGGGGAGGGCTGTTGGGGCAATCGGGCTGGGAGGGGAACAGTTAGGTGTCGATCAGGCTGTCAGGGGAGTGGTTAGGGGTTGATCAGGCTGGCAGGCAGAAGTGGTTAGAGGCAATCAGGCAGGTAGGCAGGTGAGCGGTTGGGAGCCAGTAGTCCTGGATTGTGCAGTCGGACATCCTTCGAGGGGTCCCAGATTGGAGAGGGTGCAGGCTGGGCTGAGGACACCCCCCCCCCATGCACGAATTTTGTGCACTGGGCCTCTAGTACCAATTATAAAGATATACACATCTACAACAGAGCCCCAAAATACATGAAGCAAAAACTGACATAAGTGAAGGGAGATATAAAACAATTCAACAATGATAGTTGAAGACTTCAATGTCTCACTTTTGATAATGAATAAAAACTATGCAGATGATCAAAAGGAGATAGATAGACGATAGGAAGGAGGGGAGGGGAGGGGAGGGGAAGGGAAGGAAAGGGAAGGGAAGGGAAGGGGGAAGGGAAGGGGGAAGGGAAGGGAAGGGAAGGGAAGGGAAGGGAAGGGAAGGGAAGGGAAGGGAGACATTCCACAAAGCAAAAGTATATATTCTTCTCAAGTGCACATGAAATGCTCTCTAGGATAGACCATATGATAGGCAATAAAACAAACTCAATACATTTAAGAGAATTGAAACCACACAAATTATGTTATGTGATCACAATGAAGTGAAATTAGAAATTAATAACATAAATAAATTGGTAAATTCATAAATATGTGGAAATTAAACCCCATCTCCCTAAATAATCAATGGGCCAAAGAAGAAATCACAAAGGAAACTATAGAATATTTTGAGATAAATGAAAATGTAGACATAGCAAACCAAAATGGATGGGATGCAGATAAAGTAGTGTTTAGAGGAAAATTTATAACTGTAAATACCTACATTAAAAAAGATTCAAATCAATAACCTAAACTTTCACCTTTAGAAACTAGAAAAGATGAAAAAATTAAACTGAAAGCAATTAGAAATAATTAAGATTAGAATGGAAATTAATGTAGTAGAGAATACAAAGAGAATAGAGAAAAATCAATGAAACCAAAGGTGTTCTTTGTTTTCTTTCTTTCTTTTTTTAATTTGTCTTTATATTTTTTTAAAGGTATTTTTTTGTAAACGTCAAGAAAATTGAAAAACATTTAACTAGACTGACCAAGGAAAAAGAAAGAAGGCTCAATTTACTAAAAACAAGAATGAAAGAGAGGACATTACTACAAACTTTGCAGAGATAAAAAAAGATTACAAGTGTATACAGTGAACAACTATATACCAACAAATTAGGTAACTTAGATAAAATGGACAAATTACTAGAAAGACAAAAACTACCATACCTGACAGAAGAGAAAAATAGAAAAATCTTAATAGACCTATGATAAGGAAAGAGACTGAATTAATAATGTTAAAACTACACACAAAGAAAACTCAGGACCAGAAGGCTTCACTGGTGGATTCTATCAAATATTTTTAAAAGAGTTAATAGCAATTTTTCACAAACTCTTCCAAAAAATAGAAGTGGAAGGAACACTTTCTAAGTCATTATATGAGGCCAGTATTACTCTGACACCAAAATCAGACAAAAACATAGCAAGTAAAGAAAACTAAAGATCAATGTCTCTTATGTAAACAGAAACAAAAATCTCCAACCAAATACTGACAAACCACATCCAGCAACATATAAAATGGATTATACTCCACAACCAAAGGGGGTTCATCCCAGAATCACAAGATTGTTTTAACATCCCTGAATCAATTAATGTAATACACTATATCAATAAAGGACAAAACTCACATGATGATCTCATTAGATACAGAAAAAGTTTTTGACAAAATTCACTCATCCCTTAAAGATAAAAACATTCAACAAACTAACAATTGATGGAAACTTTCTCAACCTGATGAAGGACAAGCTTTGCAAAACCCACAATTAACATTATATTTAATGGTGAAAGATTAAAAGCTTTACCCCTAAGATCAGGAATGTAACATGGTTGTCTGCTCTTATCACTTCAACTCAACATTTTTAAAAATTGAAATATATTAACATATAACATTGTGTAAATTTAAGGTGTGTAGCATGTTGATTTGATACATTTATATATTATAATATGATTGCTATTGTAAGTAATAGTTAGCACTTCTATCACATCACATAATTATCATTTTTTGTGGTGGGAATAATTAAGTTTTAGTCTTTTAGCAAGTTAGACAATTACAATACAAAATTATTGTTTGTATTCACTGTACTCTGCATTAGAGCTCCAGGACTTATTTATCTACCAGTTGCAAGTTTGTGTCTTCAAACAATATCTCTTCAACATTGTACTGGCAGTTCTAACCAGGACTTCGGCAAGAAAAAAAGGGGTGGAGGGATTCAAATTGGAAATGAAGAGGTATATGAAACTATCTTTATTTGCAGTTAACATGATCTTGTATATGGAAAATCCTAAGGAATACACTAATAATCTACTAGAATTAATAAATGAGTTCAGTAAGGTTATAGACACAGGACCAATATAATAAAAATTACTTGTATTTCTACATACTAGCAATGAACAAGTCAAAAATAAAATTAAGAAAATTATTCTATTAATAATAGCATCAAGAAGAATAAAACACTTAGAAATAAATTTAACAAAAGAAATGCTGGCGTGTACACTGAAAACTACAGAATATTGTTGAAAAATTAAAGACCTGAAATATTAAAAATCATCTCATATTTATAGATCAGAAAAATTAATATTGTTAAGATGACAATACTCCCCAAATTGATCTACAGATTCAACACAATCCTTTATCAAACTTCCAGCTGGCTTTGTTGCCAAATTTGACAAGCTGATCCTAATTTTTATCTGTAAATTCAAAGGACCCAGAATAACCAAAACAACCTTGCAAAAGAACAAACTTTAAAGATTCACATTTGCTAATTTCAAAACTTAATACAAAGCTATAATAATCAAAACAGTGTGGTATTGACATAGTGATAAACATACTGATCAATGGAAAAGTATTGAGAGTCCAGAAATAACATCTCACATTTACAGTCAATTGATTTTCAACAAGGGCACCAAGAATGGGGAAAGAATGTGTTTTCAACAAATGGTGTTAGGACAAATAGATATCCACATGCAAAAGAAAAAAGTTGAAATCCTACCTTCCACCATATACAAAAATTAGCCAAAAATTGACCAAAACTTAAATCTAAGATCTAAAATATCCTCTCAACAAAAGTGTTGGACATAGAATACCTAGATTTTACTAAATAAAAACATAAGTTTTTCAGAGTTGTAGGAAGTAGTTTCTAGCTCTCCAAAAATGTACATTCACTTTGAATCATCAAGCTACTTTTGGGAAATGAGCTGTTTACTAATCACGTTGTTTGAACCTATAAATTCATCATGTAGACTTATCCATGTCTAAAATGTTCATAATTTTTCCCTTGCTATTGTGGCTCATTTGGTAGGAGCATCATCCCATACACCAAAAGGTCACAGGTTAGATTCCTGGTCAGGGCACATACCTAGGTTTCGGGTTCAATCCCTCGGTTGGGGCGAGTTTGGGAGGCAACTAATCAATGTTTTTCTCTCAAATCTCTCTCTCTCTCTCTCTCTCTCTCTCCCTCCCTCCCTCCCTCCTATCCTTCCCCCTCTCTCTAAAAAAATCAATGAACATGTCCTTGGGTAAATCCTTGGGTGAGGATTTAAATAAATAAATACATACATACATAAAATGTCCATCATTTTTAAACATCCTGAAGTATATTGGATGCCGTCATGTTAACCCACTTTTTCTCAGGGAAAATGGTTCAAGCACAGAGGTAACTTGAAATTGTGAAATCAAAATTGAATTCCAAATAAGTTAGAGTCTTCATAAGAATTTGAGAAAGTCATATTTAATTGACTGCCTTTTCTGGTGACATTTTATTTTGAGTTCTAAAGCTGTCTGATTTCCAAAATTTGCATTGGTACTGTCTGATGAATATGCAGATAGCAAAGTTAGACTAAATTTCAACAAACTTTTTTATTTTTTACGGTTTCATTATAATATTCATTGAAATGGAGAAGATGATTTGAAATTCTACTTTTCAAATCAAAGTACCTAAAAGCTAGGAGGAACAGTTTTCAGTTGCTGTGATTTGACATATCACTTGATATTACTGTAGAAAGCATGACCCTTGGTAAGATCTTATAGAATCAGCTATACACTGTAAAGACCAACACATCTTCAAACAAAATTTCCCCTTTTGTTCACCAACAGAACATTTCAGTTGCAAAGTCTGAATCAGGAAATGCAACTTTTTCAAAGGGCATTCAAGAGAATCATACAATAATGCATGCTTGTTCATGAGATATGTCTAGACTAAATGAGTGGCTACCAAATCCATCTGAACATTCTTGTCTTTTGGAAGACCAAAAGCTTTTTATTCATTTACAAGCACTTATCTGTCTCATCCTGGCCTTGTGAGAGTCAGTCTCCATATGTGCTTTCACATCCCCTTCTCTGCCAGGCCCAATTCCAAATTCTTTTCAGTTTACTGTTCAGTATGTTCTGTTTTGGTTGCTTACTTCCCTAATCCAGTTATATGTGTCCTTCCATCTGTCATCAAAATAACAAGGTCATTTAGCTTTCTTTTTTTGTGTGTGATTTCTGGGTCAGGCTATGGTTGGTATTGTAATCATTTTCATTTTCTTTATCTGAACACTTAGAACACATACTCACAATATTCATAATGCTAAAAATTAATGTAGCACTATCTCCATACAAATCACAACAATTAATCCATAGGCAAAGTTAGAGATAGAATGTTACAAATCATGATTGCAATGCACTTAAGCTGCAAACTTAAAGTAGCCCCCCACCACGTGATGCAACAATAGGTGATCTATTATCGTGAATTGCAAATCATGGTTTTCAACATAAGTGATCAGGATTAACAGCAATGGATAATGTCATATCTATTGGACACTAAAAACAGCATTGCATTCAGCCCCTATTTTTGGAGCCATATTATGGGTTTTGTACTTTTTTTTCCAAACATGAAAGGAGTTTCCTGAGATGCAGAGTTTCCAGTAATAACACTGGGACAGTACCAAGGAAATAAGGATAATTGGTCACCCTCAGAGCGCTGGAAGGTTTGTTTTTGACAATTTTGTCCAGTTTTACAGCTGCTTTTGGGGGAGAAGATTTGTTAACCTCCTTAATTCATCATGCTGGAAGTAAATCTCCCATACTATTATTTTACATATTATTTTTAGTGTGTTTCTCTTACTAAACTGTAAACTTCAAGAAATCGGGATTTTTGTTTGTTTTCTTCACTGCTGTATCCTCTATGCTTGGCACATTATAGGCACTCGATAAATATTTTTTTAAATATATTTTATTGATTTTTTACAGAGAGGAAGGGAGAGAGATAGAGAGTTAGAAACATCGATGAGAGAGAAACATCAATCAGCTGCCTCCCGCACATCTCCCACTGGGGATGTGCCCGCAACCCAGGTACATGCCATGCCCTTGACCGGAATTGAACCTGGGACCCTTCAGTCCGCAGGCCGACGCTCTATCCACTGAGCCAAACCGGTTTCGGCTTGATAAATATTTTTGATGAATAAATGAATTGATGACATTTGCAGGAGTGTAGAGTCTAGATTGGAGGAGGGAAAAATTTAATCAGATAGGCAAGTCAGTAAGCTAGTAGAGGGTCCAGGTTAGAGATGATAGAGATGGTGGAGATAATGAAAAGTGGACTGATTTTAGAAATAATTAGGCGGCAAAATTGCCACGATTAATGGTAGAGTGAAGATGATTGGGGAAAGTGAAATGGAGGGTGGTGTCAAGGTTGACTCCTTGATCTCTGGCCTGCAGAACTGGGTGGTTAGAGGTGCCATTCAGTCAGTTAGCAAACAATGGGCCAGGGCCAGGTTAATAGGGAGAGGACCCTAAGTTCTGTTTAAGACAGTAAATTTGCCATAACCTGTTTGGCTCAGTGGATAGAGCATCCCGGGGACTGAAGTGTCCCAAGTTTGATTCTGGTCAAGGGCACATGCCTGGGTTGCAGACTCAATCCCCAGTAAGGAGTATGCAGGAGGCAGCCAATCAATGATTCTCTCTCTCCCTCTCTGAAATCAATAAAAAATATATATTAAAAATAAAGACATAGTAAGTTTGAGATTCCTTTGAGACGACTAAGCAATTTCAAATAGGCAGTTGGATACATGGTCCTGGAATTCAGAGGAGATATGCTGTCTAGAGACAAAAATTAGTGTTATCAATCCCAATAGGTGGATGATTATCAAGGAAGAGAGAGAACAGGGCCTAAGATAGAGCTGCAATTATACTGTTCATGCCCTCAAGTTTTTATTTGTATTAATTAAATTACTTGATTGTCAACTGGAGACTAGGATTTCAAATCATAATGTTTTAAAGATTTTGAAATGAAACAATTCCAAAAGGTTTTCAGGTTTTCTCCTACTTTTCTTTCACTTCACATTTTTAGAGATGAGGTATGTCTCATGGAAGAGTTTGGTATCCATTGGTTGTGCTTTAAAAAAAATTGGTTTAGAGTGACTATGGAGGATCATGGTTCTGACTTTATAAGTATTTATCAAGTCCTCCTGCATACTGAGCACTGTGCTAGGTGCTGTGGAGAAGGTAAGAGATATTTACTGTGCTTACTCTTGTGAAAGTTTCAAAATATTGGGAGGAATAATTGCATATTAAAATTGGAAGATCATCTAGTCTGATTCCGTCATGTTTTTCAGAACATAAAAGTATGTCCCAGGATGATAAAGTGACTTTTTAAGTTTAAAATGAAGAGATAGAGATCTCATTTTAGAAAGCAGAGGTCCTGGTTTCTAGCCACATTACTTTTTCACTAAGTTATTTATTCATTCAACAAATTTTAACTGAGGGCCTACTATGCGAAGGAACTGTTTTGGTCATTTATGGTAAATCTTGCAACTTTTTCATCTGCATTTGCCTCTGGAGAGTAATAGTAATAGATTCACAATCCTCGCAGCATTCAATAAGCAGAGTTGACTGACAACTGGGTGTGGCTTACATCTGGACCATCCACTTTCAATTTATAATAATTTCTTCTCTTTGTGCCTGAGGGGAGAGGAAACAAGAGGTAGATTAACATGTGAAGCAATTAGAGAATAATATACAGTATATAATTAAGTACTAAATTGTACTGTGTGACTAAGTGCAATAGAGAGGTACAGGAGCCAAGGCCCAGAGTACAAGACAGCAATCTTAGAGAAGAAAAAGTCTTCCCATAGTAGTAACCATTGGCTCCCTGACATGTTCTTTGAGTAAGTTCAGCAAACATTTATTGGGTAGGCACTGTGCTAGGTGCCTGTGGTATAAAAAATAATAAAACATGGTCTCTTCTCCCCCAAAGATCACTGTCCATTGAGAGAGACAGAAGTGCATATAATTTCAATATAATGGTGGTAAATGATGAGAGAGGTCTGGCTAGAGTGTATGAAAGCAGAGGGGAGCTTCACCCAATGAAAGGGCAATTAAGCCCTGGATGTGTGGCTCAGTTGGTTGGAGCATTGTCCCATTCACCAAAAGGTTGTGGGTTCAATTCCCAGTTGGGGCACATGCCTGGGTTGCAGGTTTGATCTGCAGTTGGGCACATACAGGAGGCAACTGATCTCTCTCTCTCTCTCCCAAAATCAATAAACATATCTTCAGGTGAGGATTTTAAAAAAGGAAAGAAAGGACAAGTAAAGCTTTTGAGAATAAGGACTGACACCTGGACTGAATCTTGAAGGCCACTATATCCTAGCTAGTTCAAAAAGAGTTGTAAAAGGAGTTTTAGGAAATAAGAACAGCATGAATAAAGAAACAAAGACCTTCTGTCCCTATCTCATATTTCAGAAAAACTGGAAACAATTAATAGCTACTCTTTTTTTTGTATTATTGGTTTCAAAGAGGAAGGGAGAGGGAAAGAGAGAAACATCAATGATGAGAATCATTGATCGGCTGCCTCCTGCATGCCCCCTACTGGGGATTGAGCCCGCAACCTGGGCATGTGCCCTTAACCGGAATTGAACCTGGGACCCTCCAGTCCGCAGGCCAACGCTTTAGCCACTGAGCCAAACCAGCTACGGCAATAGCTACTCTTAAGTGGAATAAATGTCAAATCACATGTATACCTAAAATTAGTACAATATTGTTTGTTAACTATATTAAAATAAATGAAAAAAATACAATTTCTTCCCTTGAGGAACTCAGAATCTGGGGCAAGAAGAAGAAAAATAAAAGAACAATGACAACAAAAAATCCTTGAAAAGGTATTTCCATCATCCTCAGTTTACAGATGAGGAAATTAAAGCACTGAGAAGTTAACCTGAAACCAGGATTTTTAGGATTTGCATCTAGGCCATTTGGTTTTTGCCTTCCAGTATAGATTATATCTCATTGTGAATATTTGCACCCAACAAATCTATATTTAATTCCTCTAGTTTTTAGACTTATTATCATAACATTTATGATTAGTGTAGATCTGTATGATCATGTTATTTAACTAACAGACAAAAGGAACAAAGATGATCAAGATTACCCAATGGCAAAGCCAGTTATAAGCAAATGCCCTCATTAAAATATACGTCTAAGAATGGCATTGATCAGAATGAAGTCTCTCAAGCACTCAGATGTAACATAAAATGCACAATTGATAAGTTTTTTCTTGTTTTCAACCTGATGGCTGCAGGTTAGTGGTTCTCAAACATGTTTTGTATGTCACAGTCTTACCTGGGGAGCTTATTAAAAATATAGTTGCTGGGCCCCGTATCACATGTATGCCAGAATTACTGTGGTAGGGCTTGGGTTGCTGTATTATTAACAAATTCATGAAATGATTTCATTCCATTCCAATTCCACTTCTCCTATTCTTCATTACATTCTCTTCCCCATTCTCCAAGGCCTTTTAATATTTATTGAGTCCCTACTATAGGCCAGGTACAGAGTTCTGTGGGCTGGGTATACAGCAGTGAAAAAGACAAAACAAAGCCCTGATGAAGAGAGATAATAAACACATAAGCAAATGAATAAGGGGCACAGTGATAAAGAGCTTGACTAATGGGGTCAAAACAAATGTAGATTTGACACAAGGTTCTTCCTCTTCCTAGCTGTGTGACCTTGGGCAAGTTACTTAATTGTTCAAGAGTCTTGTCTGTAAAAACTGGACTAATAATAGTCCCTGCTCAGGGCTGTTGTACAGATTGAATAAGATAATGCACATAATGTATTTAGCAGGGTGCCTGGTACATTGTCCAAAGTCAGTTAACTCTTATTATTTTGCAAGCATCAGCATTATAAAGTTTATTTTGCCAATATTGCCATTGATGTTGAGTTCAGTTTCTTTGTTTATTCAACATTCAACAAACAACAATTTAGAGATATTCTTGTGTCTCTAAGGCATTTCCCCTACCACAGTTGTGTTTCCTGGGCAGTTCCTGTATCATACCCAGTTTCAAATTGCTGAAACAGGAAGAGACATCAACAACAAAGTCCATCAAGGCTCCCAGCTCCTCAATTAGCTATCTGAGTAGCTCCATAGGCTGGACAGAGTTAAGAATTTTATGAAACCTCACTAATACAATAAGTGGAAGTTAAAAAATAAACAACAACCATGAAAACTAAGTAGAAGAGCATAGGGACCAACTGCTGAGAGCCAACATTATGAGGTAGATCTATCAAATGATATGGCAGTTAAGATATATGAAAAAATAATCTGTTCTTCATAGTTAGTGGGGCAAGAACATTCGCATATGTCATTCTCTGTTCTTGTGCCCCAAATAAATTTGCTAGGAATATTAATCTCATTTGACTGATATGTAAACGAAGGCTCAAAGAATTCAAATGAATAGCCCAAGGTCACTCTGCTAGTTGGTGGAAGGCCAGTGAGTCACAAGCCTAGGTCTTCAGACTCTTATGCAGCATCTCACAAATAGATAGAATTTTATTTTTTAATTTATTTTAATATATTTTTATTGATTTGGGAGAGGGAGAGAGAGATAGAAACAGCAATGATGAGAATCATTGATCAGCTGCCTCCTGCATGACCCCTATTGGGGATTGAGCCTGCAACCTGGGCATGTGCCTTTGACTGGAATTGAACCCAGGACCCTTCAGTCCGCAGGCTGACGCTCCATCCACTGAGCCAAACCAGCGAGGACAATTTTATTTTATTTTTCACAGAAACATTTAAAATGCTTAATCCATCCACATTTAATATTTCTTATTCTTTATTTTTAAAAAAATATATTTTATTGATTTTTTACAGAGAGCAAGGGAGAGGGATAGAGAGTTAGAAACATCGATGAGAGAGAAACATCGATCAGCTGCCTCCTGCACATCTCCTACTGGGGATGTGCCCGCAACCCAGGTACATGCCCTTGACCGGAATTGAACCTGGGACCCTTCAGTCCGCAGGCCGACGCTCTATCCACTGAGCCAAACCGGTTTCGGCTTATTCTTTATTTTTAATGTGCCCAGTATATAAAATGCAAATAAACTTTGGTTCCATTTAAATGCCATTTACAGTATTTGTTTTTGCGCTAGTCACTGTTGTAATTTTATATTTGTTGATGTGATTACTTGATTAAGGTCTGTCTCTGCTGCTACATCAAGTTGGACCATGTCCATTTTTATCTATCACATAATAAGTGATCAAAATGTACTTGAATGAATGAATGATCCACTGTTGTTGATTACAGCCAGAAGGGAGGTCATAGGCATGTGGGTAGGTTTAGCCTTTGCTTTAAGCAGAAGCAGAAATGCCAGCGGCATTTTACATGGAAACACTGAAGATGGGAAAAGGAATTACTTTTTAGTTGCTGGAGAGAATGAATTTGCTTGTACTGGTCTTAGTGATTGAAGTTCAAGGACAGGCTGATCTAAGCAGAGCAGATGCAGTTGCTAAGCAGTTGTCTACAGGTTACAGTGAAGTCAAGAGATTGTATAATTGATAAATCTCTACACACACACCACAAAAAAAAGAATGGAGGGCAGTTTCTTAATGTGTGGTCCTCAACAGTCTAAATCAGAATAGCTGGGCAGTTTGAGAAGGCAGATTCGTGCACCTAGACCTTCAAACTGGGGGAGGGGAATGCAAAAATCTGTATGTTTAACAAGCTCCTCAAGTAATTCTCACTTCCACAGTTTAAGAACCCCTGGGGTGGAATAACAATAGACCACCAGAAGGTCTAAGACTCTTCTAGGGCAAAGCCAGTATTATAAAGTGAGAAGGGAAACCTCCAAGAGACTAAAATAGTAACCAGAGAGCCAGGGTTAGAGTACTTGTTAGGAACTGAGGTAAGTGAAAGTTTAAGAGCAAGGACATAGCTAAAAAGTGTTCAGTGTAACAGAGATGTCAAGAATGAAGGTAGAAAAGAAAGAAAAAAAAGGAATGAAGGTAGAGAAATGTTGTGTAAAGGTAGAGATGAAATCCAGATTTTGTGGAACCTGACCCTGTCCTGCAAGACCCAACTCAAAGCATTTCCTCTCTAGGGATGTATTTCCTCCTCCTCTGGACCAAGTTCATCAATTCTATTATAGCATTTTACCTATTGTACTGAAATTCTGTTTTCTTCCTCATTATAAATACCTGATTTTCTTCCTCAGACTGAGATTTCCTTGAAGGCAGGAACTGTCTTATTCCTTTTCAAATCCCCAATGTCTGGCATAATACCTGGCATACAAAAAATATCTGCAAATGCCTGCTGAATGAGTGATCAGAGAGCAATTGGAAGCAAAGAACACAGTCTGGCAGTGAAGGTAGAGGAATCCTATGTGTTTAAAAGCAAACAAGAGCCAGGCAATTGATGCTGCTGGAGCAGGGAACAAGTAGGAAATCAGTCCTTCCAGAGCACAGAAGAGATGTGATTAAAACCACAGCTTTAGCTTTAAAAATCAGAAGGACAATTCTTTCTGTGAGTCTTGAAGGAAGCAAAAAAGGATGGGTGTAGAAGATACTGCTTAGCTCAGATGGCCCTACTCAGTCAGGAAGTTAGGCCTTTGCTGGGAATGAGGTACAGTAAGTGATATCTAGAGCTTGAAGAAAAAGGCAGGAAGAGTGTTGGTGGGAGTGTAGTGATAGATCAATAAGAGATTAAAAGATCCTATGCTATATCCTCAGGCATTGTTAAGAGCCTGTTATCACAATCTGACTCCTTTCTGTAGCCCTTGAAATAACAGGCTGCATCTATCAGTTGTGCTAATTGGAACTGGCTACCAGGCTTGGGGTCTGAAACTAAAAAACGTTGGGGTTTCCAACTTTTAAGGCACTTACCACAGTCCCTCTCCTATGGTAGCTATTTGTCTTTTTCTTGTTAGACTGTAAAGAGGTGAGGACAAAGTCTGTGTCTTATTCACTGTTGTGTTGTACCTTAGCATAGTGCTTTGTACGTAATAGGCAGAGGATGTCTACATCAGGCACACACCTTTAATGTAACATTTATCATATCATACTGTGTATTTGTTTGTTTTTCTGTCCGCCTTTATAGACCATGAGCTCAAGGTCAGGAGTCAATCTATGTCTCTCTTGTGTTTGGAAATTAGTTTTGCAGATGTTTATTGAATCAAATTTTGTTGAAATGAATGCATGGATGATAGAATGAATAAAAGATAGCAAAATGTGGGAGTGTTGGGAAAAATCTAAAAAAAAACAGTGGATAGGCACTACATTTTGTTACTGACACAATCATCAGTCTCATTTTGACATCAATAAGTGTGTAAAGCTGGTGGAAAATTATACTCAGGGACCTGTTTTCAAATACACTGTAAATGTTTGAATATACATTCTGGGTCTTGGTAAATCTCAAGCCACTCCCTTTCATGGTACAGGGCCTGGGTGAAAGGGGTAAGAGTACCATGCAGTTAAATGATTGCTACTATGAGTACCTGCTTATACGGGATACAATGTTACCCCAATGTCTTTACTGTTTCCTTGAGGATTAAAATTTAAGGCTGACATTGCAGGGGAAAATATGAAGAATGAAACAACATTGTATCAAAGCAATGGAAAGCCACTGTCTCCCCTTCTGTCAGGAAAAGTAGCTACTTAAAGGGCATCTTTAAATTTTCATTTGATTGTTAGGGCTTTTTTTCCCCTCTCTTAAACCACAGGCTTGCACTAGTGAGCCAAGTAGAAAATAATAAAAGCCGACCCTTATATAGAGCATACTATATTATTCTATGTAATAATATTATTACATAGTATTATTCTATGTAATTTACATATATTAACTCATTTCTCTAATTTCTCATTACAACCCTAGGAGATTTGGACTTGTTGAAATTGAGGGAGAGAGAAGAAATGCACCGTGATCAAGGTCATAGAGCTAGAGTGGGGGAGCTGGGATTCAAACCCAAGCATCCTTGCTTCATACGTCAAAGAGGTAAGTGTTTCGTTTAAATGTCTGGTTTACCTGTGTGAGTTGTAAAAAAAAAAATCACTTATCTTTTCTGATTATAATGTCAGCATTTATAGAGGGCCTATTATATGCCAGGGACGCTAATACACACTTGCATTATTTCATTTCTTCCTCACAATAAACCCATTAGATACTACTTTTTTAATCCCCATTTTAAAGACAGAAAATTAAGGTACAGAGATTAAAATGATTCGCCCAAGGATTGAATTTGAGACAGACTCCGCTACGAGCTTCTCAGTCTTTCCTGGCAGTAAAATGAGAGGACGGAGGATCTCAAAGTGATGCCATGAGAGTACAATGAAATAATGGATGTGAAAAGGCCTCGGTGAACAAGTGCAAGGGATAAGGCCTACCCATATGAATCACTGTTGAAAACTGGTCACCCAGGGTCCCTACCCAATGGTTTCTGGTCCTAACCCTGCTGCTTCTTCACCCAACCCACAGCTTTGAATCTCTTTCTGTATCTCGTCGGATCCTGCCCCAAACACTTGGCTGAGCGATGGACCGGAGAATAGAAGGTACGCGCGCGCGAGCAGGAGGCGGGGCCTGTTGCCCAGCTCCTAACTGGGGGCGGTGGGTGCACATGCGCTGTGGTTCTGCGGCTTCAGTTGTCCCTTCACTACAGCCAATCAGAACCCGCGGCGCGTTCAGGCGTATAACGCCCTTTGAGTCGTTGCGTGCTGGGGGGAGCGACGTAAGGGCACTCCGCGAGCTCGTCTCCTCGAATGAAAGGAAACAACCTCCGGCGACAGAGCCCCGCTCTGAGGCGCTGCTGGAGAACCGAGACCGACTTCTTTCTCTTTCCCCTCATTGGCGCTTCTCCCCTGCCGTTCGCCTCTGGGCCCCGCCGGTGAGTCCCCACAGTACCCTGGGGCCCCCCATTCTATGCCTGGCGGGAGAAGACAAGGAGGATGGCGGTAGCCAGGCCGCCGCCCCTGCCCGTTGTTAAGGGGGAATCTTGGTGGTCTCGCTTTATTGTCGGGGACCCCAGAAGCGCCGCTCATTGAAGGCACTTGGCTTGGAGGCTGCTGAGAAAAGTAATTTAGAGGAGATAAGGGAGAGGTTAGGCTTAAGTCTAGACTTCGGGGGAGGGGGCGCAACATTTAGGGAGGAAAAATACTGGGTATTTCTAGTCTTTGCCGTTGCTTAGTACATATTTGGGAAGGAGGGAGACTCCCAGTTTGGGAAGAGTAAGAGGAAGAATTGTTAGGATGGCAAGAAGGTTAGCCTTACAGAAAGAGGAAAAACTCCGGGGTGGGGGGGATTAGGGGTGAAACAGATACGAAACCAAGACTTAGAGGGCGAACTCCTAGGGGAGGAGGGTTAAGGAAAGTGGTAGGATGATATTTTCCTGGATTCTGGTGGATTGGAAAAGGACAGTTAGGGGACCCTGACTTTACGACAGAAAGGAACCTGCTAAAGTGCTTTAGAGGAAGATAGTTTTGCGAGTTTATCTAGCGCTAGATTAGAGGGAGATCTTGGAGTCTAGTGTGTATTGAATAAATAACGGGGAGGATCCGGTACGTTATGGGTACTGTCCTTTATTATATGCACTAATAGCACGGCGTTCTTTTGAAATTTGTTCGTTTCGATATTCTGTGTGGAAGTTGAAAAATCCTCTAGTAATTGAAAAACCCTTTCTTTTCATCGGCTTATGGACTTAATATCAGGTCTTATTCATACAGATCAAATTCTTTCTCTACCCTTGGTTTGAAACAACTGGAAAATTCCTTCAGTTTCCTTTTGAATAACCGCAAGAAGCAGTGCGAAGCATGTAATATCGTGCAACCAAATTCAGGTGCCCTTCCGGTTCATTTCTTATTCGTTTATTTCTCTCCACTGTAACTTTCCTGACATAAATACTGCTTTTGTGGGGATCACATTTATATATTTTGATCTGTATATTTCAACTGGCTTGCGTGTAGAATTGTTTGATCTTCTGGTACTGCAGTTTTTGTTTGTGTGTTTTTCTGTGAAAATGGTCTTTCAGATACCAGGCATTGAATGTGCTCTCGAGTTAGCTCTTGAATGCTCTCCTTGATGTTTCAGTTTATTTCTACCTTGGTGTTTCACAGCATCTTGGAAAATCAGAAATGCATTGGTTATTTCAGCTTAACTAATCGTGCTTTTATATTTTTCAGACATTTAAATTGCTTTTCACCGCTATTATCTTTGCCTCTTTATTTCTGCTTTATAACATTGCATATAATGTGATGTTTCTTTTATGGAAAAGGTTTCATTGTTGGGTGAAGGCATCAAACTTTGATCTTTGCATGCCCTGAAAAACATTTTAAACTAAAATTAAAATGCTAAGTAGCTGTGTGGATTATTATGAACCCCTTAATATTGGTCCTTGGAATGCCCTTATTCTCCTTAACTAGAAGACCACAAATGTGACAGCATTAGATAAAAATCTATATTTTTATGATAAAGACATTTTTGCTAGGACTCATTGTTTCCATGATGATCGCCACTTCATGTTTTATAAGGAGGCTGAAAAAAAATTAGCAAGATATGCACAGATGCATTATTTGAATTTTAGTGGAAAAATCCATTCAGTCATTGCACATTGGGGAAAGTTTTTTATTGGTTTTGTGCACTTTTGTGTGTTTCTGTTCATTTTACAAATTATATTTATACTGATTACAGAAAAAATACACTAAAATATCTTTGAATGCAAAATAAAATGTACCTTTCTTCTCTTGGATTTTGGGATCTTTGATAGCCAGAAAAGCAGGTTCTCAAAATTAGGATGAGAAATTTACCTGTTTATAAACTGAAAGAGGCAGAATTCAATATGGATAAAATTTTGAGGGTACCATTTTCAGAATTAATTTCAAGAATAAAAAGTGATTTTCTACTTTAGGAATTTTCTTTATCTTAAGCTGATTTTATATTCTATGATAGCTACCATTGTATAGAAATTACACATTAATGATGCCTGTACAAATTAGATTCACAATGTGCCATCCTTTCAACTCGCCAAGGATGAGCGGGAGAAACGCTGAATGTATTACAATGGTTTCATAGTGCCTGCTATTGCATAGTAGAAAAAAAAACCTAATTTAGAACACAAATAGCAAATTTTGATGCTATTTATTAATTTGGTGTTTTGCATAGTTAATTCTAAAGATTTTGGCAGCTATATTCTTGATAAAGCAACTGAACACATATTTGCCTGATCAAATGCAAACACACTTCCTCTTTTGTTTCTTTTGTTTCTTTGTTATGTTCTTTTTTCTCCTTTAATCTTAAAAGTATTTGCTGCCTATTTTCAATCAGTTTCACAGTTTATAACCAGTGCTGTGAATACAGTACCATTTTATGCCATTTGGAAGACAGGTATTTAAAATTGGCATTAAAAGTTTGTTAAACCCATCTACACAGAGACCTTCAGGGCCTTTGAAGTTTTGTTAAAAAGAAAAATCTAGATATAAATTGATAAGAACTCTTTGTGGCTTCACTTTATGATTAAGTATCTGCATTTTTATATTATCAAGTGCTAAATGGTTTGTACCTACTACCTTGCTGACATCCAGTGTTACTGTTCTTGGTAAGTGCATCTCAGAAAGCTACAATATTGTGTTAGTGAGTCTATTTTTTCAACATGGTATTATGAAAATATTAAAATATATCAAAAATTGAAAAATATAGTAAATTTTAAGACAAAAATTTGAGATTTTATTCATTGTGATTTATTTTGTGGCAACCTGGTTCCTGAACTGCTTAGTTCTGCTGATTTGGAAAAACTACACAAATCAAGTAACTGATTTTACATTTGTTTAATACTTCTGAAGAATCTGTGTTGAGCTTGATGATCTAAATCTGAAACCTTATTATGTTAGAGCTTTTCTTCCCTTTTTTGTTTGACTATCCTACCTATAATTATAGTTTGACTGAATTTAAGACTCATTCAGAAATATGTTCCTACCTTTATACAATATTACTAAGTAAATGTGAAAGTTATTGTATTTAGAATGCTACTTTTAGTTTACAACTTTAATAAGCAGACTTTTGGAGTAAATCTGAGTCAGATAATATAGTTATTTTTATAAACAATTAATTTCTAAAGTTTACATTTTTGAATAGACTGTTATAAGCCTAATTTTTTTCTTTACTTAAAAAAGGAATACAATAGCAAAAATTAACTTATTAAAGACATATACATGATTTTTTAACTTGAAAATAATTCAAGTTTAAAAATAAGTGTTCCCAAGTCATCATTAAGTACATTTCTTTCTTTCTTGTTTACCAATATGTAAACTTTAAGGAATTATAGAATTCTGCTCATTCTGGGCATTGTGTAGTTGTAGTTTTTGTTCTTCTAGATTATACATAAATACATATTTTTTTCATTATGGAGGCATCTTAAGTTTTAATAGTGATTTGTCTAAAATCACTAAAAAGCCATTTAAAATGCATATATTAGAACTTAATTACGATATTAAACAACTTACCTGACTATGTGTACACTGATTTTAAATGAAATTAACCATTTTGTTGCTCTTCTTATTCTCTGTAGCATTTCTTGGGGCTTATAAAGTGGCATTCTAAAGGCAACTTAAAAATCATGTCAAGTTCAGTTGAACAGAAAAAGGGGCCTACAAGACAGCGCAAATGTGGCTTTTGTAAGTCAAATAGAGACAAGGAATGTGGACAGTTACTAATATCTGAAAACCAGAAGGTGGCAGCACACCATAAGTGCATGGTAAGTATACCAGCAGCAACTGAGAGACTTGAAACCATAAGAATATTAACAATGAATAGTCCTGAATTCTAAAAACAATGAAGAAGAAAAACTCAGTTAAATTTTAAGAATATTTCCTTTTAAGTTTAACATCTTATTTGCTGTTTCACTGTAATTTCTTTATATATGAACCTTAATTTTTTTTAAATGTAATTTATAGCTCTTTTCATCTGCTTTGGTATCATCACACTCTGATAATGAGAGTCTTGGTGGATTTTCTATTGAAGATGTCCAAAAGGAAATTAAAAGAGGCACGAAGCTGGTAAGTTGGTATTTCTGCTTCTTGCAAATAAAATTTATTTTAAGCTCATTAGTAAAGAAATTGCTTATTTTAAAGTGTATTACCTTATTAACTGAATTTAATTTTAAATTGCAGTCTTTTTTTCTCCCCAAACCATCAAATTTCAAGGCTGGATTTAACTTACCAATTAACAAAAGGAGTGGATCACTTGAAATTATATAATGTTATTAAACAGTGTCACCCCAATAAATTTATTTAAAAATAGTAAATGTAAAAAAAGAAGTGAATCAATATTCATTTTTGTTCTTTTAAAAAATAATTAAAATCTTCTTGGAGGCTGTATTGACTTAGAAAACAAGCAGTTTGCTTAATTTGAATGTATCATGTGTTAAAGTTTTCATTTAAGTATATTTTCACAATTAAATTTTGATGTGTTTTCATCTATCATAAAGTAATTGTCATTACAAATGAAGATGACAGTAATCTTTCAACAGAAAAATGTCAGCAGTTGCTGAACAAAGTATTGAACTGTGATTCAGGTATATAACCCAGCATTTATGACTTTTGATAACTTTTGGTGAGTTTTACAGTTTTTCTGAAGCTATGCTAGAGTAATGTTCCTATAGCTGTCTTCACTACCAGTAACCAGATTGGCAAGATACTATATTGTTCTATTGGAAAAGTAGTGTCATTTCAGTTGATATATTTATGATACATTATGGTTTGCATTAAAACAGTTTCTTTTCATTTGATTATTTTTCTCCTTTGAACTCCTTAGTGAAATTGCATCTGTAAATGTACCTCCAGTAGCTTCACTATGAAGTGTTTCATTATTTTAAAGATGGGTTTGACAGAACATATATCTCTGCTCTTGGGAACTAAGTAATCTCATTTCACAAAGAATCTGATGGGAAGTGGAAGCTATCATTTTGATGATCAGGAATTATTTTGAAAAGTAGTCAATCTTTTAGTATTAGAAAAAATAATATGAAGAAGTTCAAGGACAACATTTGAGATTTGCTTTAAGATGAATAGTCTTAAATCCTAGAATCAGTACTGGCACAAATGGAAATTTAGAAGTCAGACTGTTTTTGTTGTAATGAGATCTTAACTGAAAATGTTTATCTTCCCCACCCCCAAAACTGTAGATACCAATAGAATGCTCCATTTTAATGTGATTTTTATTTGTTTAAATGTGGCTTTAGATTTCATGTTACTGTGGCTTACTGACCTGAGAACCAGAACAGCATGTTTTTATTTCCTCATCCTTAAAAACAAAATCAGATACACAGAAAGAATACTATTTACTTGATGGTGGGTGTACTGTAAGCCTTATCAGCCCATTATTTATTCCTTGGCACTATGAAATGCCTGGAAAATGCTTCCACATCCTGACTTGTTACAATTTTTTTGTCTAGTTAGAGCTGGAACAGTTTGGTCCCTACTGTTACAATATTAGTAACAAAATAGAGGCCCGGTGCACGAATTCATGCACGGGTGGGGTCCCTTAGCCTGGCCGGCGATCAGGGCCAATCAGGGCCGGCCTGCCAGGGGGAGGAACCATGGGAGGTTGGCTGTGGGAGCGCACTGACCACCAAGGGGCAGCTCTTGCATTGAGCGTCTGCCCCCTGGTGGTCAGTGCACGTCATAGCTACCAGCTGGTCGTTTGGTCATAATGGTCACTTAGGCTTTATAACCTAGTTTTACATGAAGCAGCAGCATACATCTGGCAGTATTGGTAAATTCAATGGAGATTTAATCTATTTGGACTGTGTGTGAAGAAAGCATCAGAACTTTGTGCAGGTTTCACTATTATAAGTTGTTTTGATTAATTTTTAATGGTATAGTGTATGGAGTTGATTCCCCCCTCCTCAAGTGTAGTGAGTTATACATAACTTATTCCTTGATCTAGGGAGTGGAACAATATTGGAGATAAAGACCACAAACTATAGTAAAAGTTTTATATTTGAATCCCAGCTTTGTCACTTACTAGCTGGTTGACCCTGGGCAAATTATTTACTTCTCTACGCCATGTTTTCATCACCTGCCAAAAGAAGATAACAACAGTCCTTGTACTTTTCTCACAGGGATAATGTGAGAATTAAGAGAGAGCCTATACATGACTAAGCATGGTGCCTGGCATGTGGTTAGGACTTAATAAATAATAGCCACCATTCTAGGTATTAATTTTAAATAATAAGGTCCAGCTAATATTATCATAGGCTAATGAAGGGCATGCTGGGCTGGGAAGTCATGGAGCCTATTTTTTAAATAACTCTGCCACTGATACATTATGTAACTTTAGATAAGTCATTAACTTATTTTTTCACCCATGGTAAACAGATAATGCTGTATCACTGCTTACTAAAGAGTGATGTTGCATAACAAAAAGTGCTATAAAATATACAGAGTTTCCTTAGGTGTTTTGAAGCCATGTTGAGGCTGTGGGCATCTGGCATTGAAGAATAATGGCAGAAGGAGAGAACTTTGGAGCCTGAGTATGTAATTTTGCTCCTTTTCCTCCTCCCAAAATGTCAAAATTTAAATAACTTACATAGGGGACCGGACTTAGAGTAGCATTTATATGTTTAACATTGAAATTATTTTGAAGTCTCCTTTTAGCCTTTAGTTTTGCTCCTTCCATTATATCATTTTATATGAAGTATTATCAAGTAACCAAAATATCAAATTTTAGTTTTTATCTTTACTTTTTCCTTTGTAAATTTGTCTAAGTAATAAAAGGACCATAAATCAAATAGGAAGGGAGAGAAACTGAAGAACTTCATGTAGGTAGATAAGCTACATATAAACTAGATAATCAGCGTCCCTAATTGAGTTTTTAAAGCATTTTATCCTGTGAGCCTGTTTGTCCTGGCTCCTGTTTATCTAGATTTCTAGGTGAAAAGTAGGTCATGAATACTCATTGAAAATAATCGAAAACAGGAGTGCTGGTCCCTGGGTGCTTTCAAGGCAGGTTCTAGTCTATATTTGGTATTGGCTCCAGAGTTGTTCACTTGCCCCAAAGAAAAGTAGAGAGAGAAGCGGTTAGGGCTTGATGTGAAAGTGTATATAGGTGGCCAGATGGGTCAGTCTTGAGAGGATGGGAGGTTGCAGTAGAGCGGGAGGTATGGTTGTGTGGTTTCTATGTTCATGCTGCCAAAGGCAAATTTCCAAGGTTTTCATGTTTGCCACAAGGATCAGGGGAGGAAAAACCATTCCACAGAACGTATTCATCTCTTTTTACATCACCTTTAACTATATAGCCCCAAGGTGGACCAGGAGAAATTTGGCAGAGTACTGAGGTTTTTATAATTTGAGACTCTGTTTTTGCAGTTAAGACAGATATATATTTTTCCAGAATGGTTTCCAGTTCCTGTTGAAGCCTTATGGAGACACCACATCTGTACCACCTACTCTTATTCTCCAACCATCTAGCCAAGAAATGCAAATTTCCAAATAAAATTATGAGTTACCACTATTTTCATTTTGTTTAAGGAGACACTTGAAAGCAGTATATTTGAAGAATGTACTCTTTCTGGATGAAGTTGGTGGTGAGATCATTAAGAGTATCTACATCAGCCCTGATCAGTTTGGCTCCATAGATAGAGCGTCGGCCTGCGGACTGAAGGGTCCCAGGTTCGATTCCGGTCAAGGGCATGTACCTTGGTTGCGGGCACATCCCTAGTGGGGGGTGTGCAGGAGGCAGCTGATCGATGTTTCTAACTCTATCCCTCTCCTTTCCTCTCTGTAAAAAATCAATAAAATATATATTTTTAAAAAAACAGTATCTACATCAGATAGTTACTGTTCTAATTAGTACCTGGGTCAGATATGTCACAGTCTCTAGGAACAAAAGGAGTTCAAAAGGCCATTTCATTCTCCTTCCTTACTCCTAGGCAAGACTGCTAGAAGCCATCCAACATAAGATTTTTGTCCTATTCTTAAATATATCAAGAAATTGTAATTCTACCCAAACAATCTGAAACAGGAGCAGTATTATATAACACATTTCAGAGTTGAGAAATTCATCCTTCTGTATAACTCAAGTATCTTGCTTATTTTTTAAAAAAATATATTTTTATTGATTTCAGAGATTAAAGGAGAGGGAGAGAGAGATAGAAACATCAGTAATGAGAGAGAATCATTGATCAGCTGCCTTCTGCAGGCCCCGTACTGGGCATCAAGCCCACAACCAGGCATGTGCCCTAACTGGAATCAAACTGTGACCTCCTGGTCATAGGTCGATGCTCAACCACTGAGCCACTTCAGCTGGGCCATCTTGCTTAATTTAAAGCCATTTACGCTATATCCTTTTCCAATCAAGGAACTATTTGTTTTTTTATTATTAAAAACTACAGGCCCGCTGCATGAAATTTGTGCACTGGGGTGTGTGTCCCTCAGCCCAGCCTGCACCCTCTCCAATCTGGGACCCCTCAAGGGCAGTTGGGCATCCCTCTCACAATCCAGGACTGCTGGCTCCCAACCACTCGCCTGCCTGCCTGCCTGATTGCCCCTAACCACTTCTGCCTGCCAGCCTGATCACCCCTAACCACTCCCCTCCCAGCCTGATTGACACCTAACTGCTCCTCTGCCGGCCTGGTCACCCCTAACTGCCCTCCCCTGCATGCCTGGTCGCCCCCAACTGTCCTCCCCTGCAGGCCTGGTTGCCCCCAACTGCCCTCCCCTGCAGGCATGATCCCCCCCCAACTGCCCTCCCCTGCTGGCCTGGTCGCTCCTAACTGCCCTCCCCTGTAGGCCATCTTTTGGCGGCCATCTTGTGCCCACATGGGGGGCAGCCGTCTTGTGTGAGGGTGTGATGGCCAATTTGCATATTACCTCTTTATTATAGAGGATTATTATATAGGATAAAAAATTCTCGCCCAGTCAGTGTGGCTCAGTTGGTTGAATGTTGTCCCACACACCAAGAGGTTACTGGTTTGATTCCCGGTCAGGGCCCATGCCCAGGTTGCAGGTTCCGTCCCCAGTAGTGGGAGTGCAGGAGGCAACTGATCTATGTTTCTCTCTCATCAATGTTTCTATCTCTCCCTCTCCTTCCCTCTCTGTCTCTCTAAAAAATCAATAAAAACATTTTTTTTTAATGAAAAATTCCTCATGTATCTCATGACTATCCTCAGGTCACTCCTAAACTTTCCCCTTTTCAAACTAAATTTTACTCACATGTATTAAGAAATCCTCTGAATATTCTCCTGCTTTTTTCAATAGTAGAAACAGCTAACATTTATTGAACACTAAATGTGTTAAGGACTGAGATAAGTACTTTAAATATATGATCCTATTTAATCCCATAATCATACAGTGAGATAGGAAGGTATTCATTCTCACTTTACAGATGAGGAAACTGAGGCTTCGAGAAATTAAGTAACTTGACAGTGGTTATATAGCTAGTAAGTGGCAGAGCTGGAATTTGAATCCAGGGCCAGTTAACTACAAAGTCAGAATTCTTAATCATTAGATTATACTAGCCTGCATTTTAAGCTACCTAACAAAAAATCACATTTAAAAATGTCATGATTAGAGCTTAGTAGTTTTCTAACAGAGATGGACATAGTACCTCATTTAGGACATAATCAGATTCATATTAATATATTCTGTTATTAGCATTAACTTACTGTTTTTAGGGCAAAAATCCTGTATACACATACTGTATAAGAATATTCTGATTCTGTGTTACACTCAAGATATTTTTTGTAGCCCCTGAAAATAAAAAGCCAAATAGAGAGAAAAACATTGATGAGAGAGAAACTTTCAGTTGCCTCCTGCACTCCCACTACTTTGTTATTTATTCAGTACCAATGGAGTGCTTTGCACCTCAGAGAAAAAGTATGTATGATTTTCAAGAGTTTATGATCTAGATATTGGGCATGTCATGAATCTGCATATATGACAATTTATAGTATACACTTTTTAAATTTTCCTGTGGGTGAGGATTCTTGCCTATTTAGGTAGTTAAAACTGCTTCCTAGAGATAGTAAGGTTAAGAAAAAGGGATAAGTCCAGGAAACAGATTAGGTATATTAGAATGGGTCATTGAGACTGGCAGTAGTGGATTGGAATTGAGTAATGTGGGATGATTGCAGGGTCTTTAAATTTTTTTTAATCCCCACCTGAGGATTTTTCCATTGATTTTAAGAGACAGTGGAAGAGAGAGGCAAAGACAGAGAGAAACATCAATGTGAGAGAAACACATCGATTGATTGCCTCCTGCACGAGCCCCGACCAGGGCCGGGGCCAGGGAGGAGTCTGCAACCAAGATATGTGCCCTTGACCAGAATCAAACCTGGTACCCTTCAATCCGCAGGCTGATGCTCTATCCACTAAGCCAAACTGGCTAGGGCAGGGTCTTTAAATATTAAAAAGGAATTTCAGCTGGATTGGAGGGGATGGGGAAGGACAATGCATTATTTTTCAGGATATAAGTGATATACAGTAGTCACTGTGGAGAATGAAAGATAATGGCTGCATATTTGTCTGGTATACATAGTTGTCATGCAGGCATCTTAAACTCAACCTGTCTAAACCAATATTCGTTAACTCCCCACCCTGAAACCTGATTCTCTTTCCAAATTCTTTACCTTCAACTCTTTATACTTCCACATCGGTCACTTGGTTCTATTTCTGGGTTGTCTCTGCCTTCTTTTCTTTTTTAATGGCCTCCTAAATGCAGTCTTCCTCTTCCCACCCTTCCAACATACTACTGGTAATTATTTGATCTCTACTTTTAAAACCTAATGTCACTCTCTGAGTAAAAATCTTCCTGATTCCTTACTGTATAGAAAACAATATCCAGAGGCCTCACCGTACCCTTCAGAAGTCATATCTTAAGTCACCTTTTCCATTCCTTAACTCATTCCCTTTCCTCTCAGTTTCCCAATCATCCTCTGCTTGTCTCTACTGCTGCATATGTGCTGATGTTACTCATCTCCTCGATCAGTTTTATCTGTTTTTGAGTCCTACTGAGCCTTTACCTCTGTCATAAAGTTTAACACTATGCACTGTATCTGTTACACGTTCTCAAGCCTTTCTTCCCCACTCTTCTGTGAACTCTGGGGGAATAGAAACTATTCTGCTTGCTTAGCATAGGATTAAGTGAGGATAATGCATGGAAAACACTTAGCACAGTGCTTGAAATCTCAGTTGTGCTCAATAGTGTTCTAATAAATAATGGCCACTTATTAATTGTTGGTTGAATTTGAAAGAGAGAGCTTCAATTGGATAATAGTGTGAAGCCTTAATAATGAGCTAGGTGTAAATTGACCAGGGAAGTAATGGTATAGCCTAAAATTCCTGTTTTGGTTAATCTGTGTTTTAGTGTTGTTTGCAGCTCCAGCAGTTTGAAAAGGAAGGAGAGAAATCTAGAGGGAAAAATCAGGTTGGTTATTTGTTCAGGATGGTAGAGAGCAGTGTATGCTTCAAACAGGAGTTTTGTTTGTTTGTTTCTTCAGCTTTCACTCATCCAGTATGGTGTTATTTTTGTTTACATAGGAATTATATTATTTGTCAAGACCTGCATCTAAAGTCTAGAATTCATGTATCTGTTCATTTGTTAGATACTTCATTGAGTGTCTACTTTGTACTGTGCACAAATGGAAACACTTTGGGTGCAACCGTGAATGAATATAGTTTAGCTTTAGGAGTATCTGAAGAATGCCACAGGAGAGTTGGGAAAGAGGGCCATTATTAATTCTACCTGAGAAGGCAGAGGCTTCATAAAAAGTGACATTTGAAATGTGTTCCACTGAGAAAGTGATGCTGTAGAAGTCAAAGGGAGAAGAGTTTCAAGGAGGAGGAGGTGGTTAAAGTATTAAGTAAGTATTGAATGGCAGTGCTATTTACAGTGTGTGGCTCATTTAGCATTAATGAAGGACAAAATGGAGCACCCACAGTGTAAAAATGCTAGCACTGCTAACTGCATACAAAGGAGCAGAAGGTGAATAATAG
Source organism: Myotis lucifugus (assembly GCF_000147115.1). Lineage (NCBI taxonomy): Eukaryota > Metazoa > Chordata > Mammalia > Chiroptera > Vespertilionidae > Myotis > Myotis lucifugus. Next base: position 5,285,873 of record NW_005871050.1, on the reverse strand, counting down.
TGTTACTAACCAACAGTGGTACCTAGCCAACTATGAAATCAGAAAGGGGAGATAGGGGATTACAGACAGGTATCTTTTGCAAAAGGTTCCCAAGTGACTTTTAATGAACACTCTTGGGCATGGACCATTGCCTTGGGACAGGGGTTGGCAAACTTTGTGTAAAGGACCAGATAAATATTTAAGGCTTTGCCAGCCATATGGTCTCAGTCATAGGCACAGACAATACACAAAAAAATGAGCATGTCTGTGTTCTGATAAAACTTTATAAAAACAGGTGGTGGTCTGGATTGGGTTTGCAGGACTCCACCTTGAGGTATTTTGCAAGGAAACAGGTAAATTTTCTATGTAACTAAGTGTACATGAATCATGAATGTATTCATATAAATATGAATTTTTTAAAAAAGCTCTCATTATGACATGCAGATTAACTTAATGTGTGCAGGTATTTTACATTGTTTATATTAAAATCAATTTTGCTTTACTTTGGAAGTAATTGAGAATGAATGAAGTCCAAAGAGAAACTTCAAGTCTAATGATGGAGAAAATCAGGTCTTCAACTATTACTGAATCAGCTAAATTTTTTTTTTAACTCAAACATTTTTTTCTTTGCCTTCATTTAATACTTCTTTGTAATTTGGAATACTGTCAATTTATTTCATTATATAATTACTTCTTATTTATTTGTGCTAATGGAGGAGAATGCAAACCAATAATAAAAAATAGTCCATGTCTGGTTTTGGGGGGGTGACTCGGTACTTAAGCATGAATGAATATTTGGGGTTCTTCACAAATGAAGTATAGCAACAGCATCACAGTTTAGCGTACATTTTAGCATGAAAGACTTACACCTTAGAAAGAACCTAAACCTAATGATCTGAGCTCAGAAAAAGTCTGTCTGATCTTTCAGATGAAAAAAGAATCTTGAAAAGCTCCAATAAGGGAATTTACTTCTTGTCAATGATGATTCATAAATATGGATGGAATAGGAGTATGTGATATTCAGAGCAAGGTCAGGAGACTAGTTTAAGTAAGAACTTGATAGACTTAGTTCATTACCCTCCAATTTCCAAAAGACTTTTGAAAAGATTTATTCAGTAACTGCTTGGATTTAGTCTGTTACTCTAGTAAAATAAGTAATTTTTAGAAGTTCTCTATTTTAGAAGCACTTGGAATTTAAGGTCCTAACCTATCAGGTTTTTCATTTTTCAATGACTTTGACAGCTTTCAGATTTTATTTTTGCTTTCTAGCTTTATATTTAGACTTAATTATTATATACTAGAGGCCTGTTGCACGAAAAGATTCGTGCAATAGGCCTTCCCTTCCCCTGGCTGCCGGCACCAGTTTTACTCCAGCCGGAGCCGCCTTCAAGCCTTCGCTGCCCCGCCCAGCCTCCCCGGGTCGGGTCGCACACGGGATGCCCGCTGCCCCGGGTCGCAGATAGCAGGCCCAGATGGCGGCAGGGCAGGCGGGATGGCGCTGTCCCGCCCTGCCTGCAGTATGCAAATTAGCCGCCATCTTTGTTGGTGGTTAATTTGCATATCACGCTGATTAGCCCATGGGAGGCGTAGTGAAGGTACGGTCAATTACCATGTTTGTCTATTATTAGATAGTATTGTAGCTATAATGATAAACCAGAAATGGTTATAAGATCATGTTCTACCCTCCCATGAAATGGTATTACTTTTAGAAAATTTTAACAAATAAATGGGATAACTGTCAGTTAACTAGATAATTCAGAACTTACTCTGTTTTCTGTGTTGGATATGTGAGGTGTTACTATAAATAAAGCAATAAACCCGGAGTTAAGAGCATTTTTAGGCAGCTCTGAAAACTTGCCCCAACTACACTGTGCTGCTTTTATTAAAAACAAACACCAGTGTAAGGTTAACTGCTCTCACTTTTTGTCTCGTTTCCTATAAAAATATCCTATGTACCCTGTTTCCAACTCCAAGCACTTTTGGTATTTTTTTTTTGCCTTCAGATTCAAGAACATTCTCTGAACATTTGTAGCCATTTTCTTGGCGCAGGTGTCTTGAGAGCAGTAACTACTTAGCTATGAGAATTTATATCTATACACTGTGGTCAGTTACTGATGTATATCATAGATATACAGCAGTTAAACAGGGCAAATCTAAATCTTAGAGAGCCCTCTCTCCCTGGACTCTATCTAGCCATCAGATTTCGGCTTTTCCCCAAGAGCCTTCTCTTTTCCCCTATTCTAGAAGATATTGATCTTATTTTAGTTTTACTTTATTTATATCTATCTGTAGTCTTAGATGAGTTTTCCTTAGCTACTGAGAAAGCAGTATTTTTCCTTTTATTCCTTAAGACTTCTTCCTTTTGCAAACTGAATTTCAATTCTGGCCTGGTTCAATTGACTGAGGAGCAGGTATGTCCCAGCCTTTGGCCCCTGTGGGACTTTTAGCTAAGTCATGGTCCTTTCAGTTTCTGTTATCTCCTCTCATGCGTGACTTGGTTCCTCTTTCATGAGTGGCTCAGCTCCTTAATCCTACCAGACCTGAGGCCCTGAACCTAACTGTCCCCTATACCTGGGCTCCTGAGCATTAAAGAGAAAAAATCAACATGATATAGAAAAATGTTAGTTACATGCAAACAAGTGGTTAGAATAAGATGGAACTTGAAGACATTGTAGAAAATAGGTCTACCTTTCATCTAGCGCCAATATTCCACGTTTGTGTGGAAATTACCGAAAAATCGGTACAGCGGTCTGGTAGGGTTAAGACTCTGGTTATGTGGCATAACCTAATCTTAACATAGTACAGCTTCTCAGACATCAGAACAGTGTTTACCAGGGGTGGGGAGATGAGGAACCTAGGGAGATGTTGGTCAAGGGCTATAAAGTTGCTATTATGTAGGATGAATAAGTCTAGAGGTTTCATGTAGAGCAGTGATTCCCAAAGTGGGCGCTACCGCCCCCCGGTGGGCGCTGCAGTGATCCAGGGGGGTGGTGATGGCCACAGGTGCATTTGGGGGCGATGAGTAACTGCTATTAAAATTTAAAAAAAATTAATTTCCAGGGGCTGAGTAATATTTTTTCTGGAAAGGGGGCGGTAGGCCAAATAAGTTTGGGAACCACTGATGTAGAGCATGATGACAGTAGTTAATAATACTATATTATATACTGGAAATTTGCTGAGAGTAGATTTTCTGGTGCTTTCACCACATGCACCAAGAAATGGTAGCTATATAAAGAAATGGACATTAATTAGCTCGGCTGTAATAATCATTTCAACTATGTATATGTATAGTAAAACATCATGTTGTGCCCTAGCCTGTTTGGATCAGTGGATAGAGTGTCAGCCCTTGGACTAAAGGGTCCTGGGTTTGATTCTGGTCAAGAGCATGCACGTACCTTGGTTGTAGGCTCAAACCCTGCCCTGGTTCCAGGCACATGTGGGAGGCAACCAATTGATGTGCCTCTCACATCTATGCTTCTCTCTCTGTGTCTCTTCCCCTCCCTTCCACTCTCTCTAAAAATCAATGGAAAAATATCCTCAGATGAGGATTAACCAAACTAAAGCACCCAAAAAGAACATCATGTTGTATACCTTAAATATATATAATTTTATTTAAAAATAAAGATAGTATAGCTTCTAACCATAATATAAAGATGACATTCAAACATCTGAAATAGAATGGGACCTTTTCTTACACTCTCCCCATGTTGGAAGAGGTAATTGATTACTGAGATTTACTAGGTCTACTAGATAGCAAACTGAATAGAGGAGTAAAACAAATTATCAACAAAGAAATTTTTACCTCTATTTAAATCAAGAACTTAAAATTGAGGATACAAGCAGGATAAGCTAAGAATTGACATACCTATATTGGGGACAGGAAATTAGCCCTCAGCAAATATTAGGTATGTGGGACAGACCTTTTCTCAGGAAGGAAAGGGTCCACCATTGTTTTTGAAAAACATGTTTCTGTCAGGTTAACTTTCCTTTTTCCACATTTGAGAGAGCCATGGGTAAAGTGCAAGCATGACATTAAATGGCAACCAACAGTCATTCTGCTGAGGGCTCAGCAGGGACTGTGACAAATTGGAGGGCAAATGTTTTATGTAAAGTGGAATACAGGATAACATTACTCAGGTCCCACCAACTGCTGCCTTGCTGTGGTGGAGGGTCCCGTTTTCCTATTATTCAAATGAAGTCCTTTTTTTGTATTTTCCATAATGTTCCACATATCTGGTTTCCCAACATCTTTATCTCTTCCTTATTCTTGACCTTGTTTATTAACAGAGCTAATCTTTCCCTCCAAATATTCTTGCCTCTACTCATTCTCTGCTGCTTCAACTGATTGTTCTTCTCCAAATCCTAGATCAGACTGTTTAAATATTTGCAGGCATACCTGAAGATAATTAATTATGCCAAATCTGCAGGTATTAGAAATGTGAATGAGAAAAGATTTGCCTTAAGGTATTAAAATCTTCAATAACAGAGTAAGCTTAAAATTAACTATTTTGTAAGGTACAGTGTTAGTCTTCCAAAAAATTCAGTCTAGACACAATTAATGGAAGAAATCTATATATTTATAAAGATAATAAGCTATATGTGGAAGTAAAATGATAAGAGCCAAAATGAATACTGTATCTTAAGTCCCATAGGAGTTTGGGGGAAAAATTATTTCAGGGGTTGGAATATAACATAGTAGACTTATAGGTAATAATTATGTTCCCATTTTGTATTCATAGGTACACAAGCAGATTTAAAATTTATATTTAGTTTTATTGTGGATACTTTTTGCTATTTTGTTAGTACCTTGCCAGAATTTCATATGCAAGAAGGTATTTATTTATGAATGTTGTATAAAATAGATCCTATAAATTCTAATTGAGAAAAATTCCTGCTCCTAAACTTGAAAAGAATTTTCACTCTTTGAAAACATTTTTATTGGTATGTCTTCCTCTTTTCTTCCTTGAGAGAAACTGACAAAAGTGGCAATCTTCTTCTCAGTTAAAAAAAGTATCATTCCGCCGAAACCGGTTTGGCTCAGTGGATAGAGCGTCGGCCTGCGGACTGAAAGGTCCCAGGTTCGATTCCGGTCAAGGGCATGTACCTGGGTTGCGGGCACCTCCCCAGTAGGAGATGTGCAGGAGGCAGCTGATCGATGTTTCTCTCTCATCGATGTTTCTAACTCTCTCTCTCTCTTCCTTCCTCTCTGTAAAAAAATAAAATAAATAAAATAAAAAAGTATCATTCCTAAGTTGCTGTAGTTAACTGGTTATACTTTGGGCAGATGAACTCCTTTAGCCTTTTTTTTTTAACTGGGAAGCTCTTTATTTGACTGTCTATTTTGAATGATAGCCTTGCTGGATATTGTAATCTTGGTCTCAGATCCTTGCTTTCCATTACCTTGAGTACTTCATGCCATTCCCTTCTGGCCTGTAGAGTTTGTGATGAGAAATCAGGTTTCAGCCTTATGGGAACTCCTTTGTAGGTAACAGTTTTCTTTTCTCTTGCTGCCTTTAAGATTCTCTCTTTGTCTTTAATTTTTGTCATTTTAATTATTATGTGTCTGGGCATGAGTCTGTTTAAGTTCTTCTTGTTTGGGGTTCTCTGTGCCTCCTGAAATTGTGTGACTTTTTCCTTTACCAGGTTAGGGAAGTTTCCTACCATTATTTCTTCAAACACCTTCTCTATTCCTTTCTCCCTTTCTGCCTCTTCTGGCACACCTACTATTCTAATATTGTTATGTTTCACATTGTCCCACAGCTCCCTTAAGCTGTCCTCTGTTTTTTAATTGTTTTTTTCTTTTTGGTTCTCTAATTGAGTGATATTTTCAACTCTGTCTTCTAATTCACTGATTTGATCCTCAGCTTCCCCTAATCTGCTGTGTATTCCTTCCAATGTGTTCTTTATTTGTGTTATGTCATTCTTTATCGCAGACTGTTCTTTTTTATAGTTACTATATCTTTTTTCATACTGTTCAGCATTTTTAAGATCATTACTCTGAACTCTGTTTCAGATAAATTTCTTATCTCTGCTTCATTTATCTCTTCTTCTGGAGAATTCTCTAGTTCTTTCATTTGGGGGTTGTTTCTTTGTTTCCTCATTTTGGTTGTCTGTTTGGGTTTGTGACTATGTTTTAGGTAGTTCCTCTACACCTCTCAATCTCTAGTGCAGGACAGTGTTAAAGGCTGTTTCTGACTAATTGGATCAGGCTAAGACTCAGCCTCCAGAGATCTCCTCTGCCTACAGACTAATAGGATTCTGACTTGAATTGCCCCCAGGCAGTAGTCCCCAGGTGTGGCAAGAGGTTTTTCAACAGGGTGGGGCAGTTGCTTCTGCCTGGAGGCTAATTGTTACTTTTACTCTGTTAAGTGGCCTCAGGACAAGGTGTTTTCCAATAGGGTGTATTGACTGCCCTTCCCCCAGGCAAGGCAGATGTCTTTGTGGGAAAGATGTCCTCCACTGTGTGAGGGAATGACTCGGCCCAGGAATCTTGGGGTATCTGCCTTCTGAGCTCTATCCTCCGAGTTCCCAGTCCTGGGTTCTGCCCTCACAGCTCCAGTCCACTTCACCCTCCCTCTGCCAGAGCACAAGGTGGGTGCCTCCACTGGGAATTTTTGTGCATTGGCCCTTTAAGAGGGTGCCCAAACTTTCAGCTGCCACTCCCTGGCAGACAGCACTCCACAGCTTTTCACAGCTAGATGTTATGTGAGTACCCTCCTCAGCTTGGTGCTCTCTACTGAGGAACCCAGCTTAGGGATTAGATCTCAGTGGCAACCCCCACAACTGAGATAACTCTCCAGGACTTCAGTTGCTGTCTGTGGGTGCCCAGCCAGCCCTTTCGCGCCTCCGCCCCTCCTACCAGTCTCTATGTGGTCTCCACCTTCAGTCCTTGGGTATCAGGGTTCTCTCCTGTGAGTTTTCCATTGATTAATCAGGAAGCCTTTCCGTATTTCAGTTGTAATTCCAGCTTGTTCCTGGGAGCATGTCCCTGCAGCATCCTTCTACTTTGCCACCATTTTTAATCCAGATCACAGTATACTGTCTTACCTAATAATAGACAAACATGTAAATTGACCGTCCCTCCACTACGCTCACCAGCCAATCAGGAGAGTGTGCAAATTAACCCAACAAAGATGGCGGTTAATTTGCATACGTAGGCGCAAAGCGGCGGAGCGAAGACTGAAGGCTCCGGCTGGAGCAGCAAAGACTGAAGGCTCCGGCTGGAGCTTGCAGCTAGGGGAAGGGAAGGCCTATTGCACAAATCTCTTCGTGCAACGGGCCTCTAGTCTATAATAATAGACAAACATGTAAATTGACTGTCCCTCCACTATGCTTACCAGCCAATCAGGAGAGTATGCAAATTAGCCCAACAAAGATGGCAGTTAATTTGCATACATAGGCGCCCAGCGGCCTGGGTCCTGGGAACATCATCGGGCACCCAGGTCACTCCGAGGTAGGCCACGTGTGGGCCCTGAGCAGCCTAGGAAGGGCCTGAGCCAGGGGGCTCCTGGGCAGGGCCTGAGCCTGCGATCAGAGCCGAGGGGGCCCCTGCCCAGGCCTAACGCCTCCGCCAGAGGCCTTAGGCTTGGGCAGGGGCAGAGCCGGCGATCGGAGGGAGCTGAGGGTCCCCTGCCCAGGCCTAACGCTTCAGCCAGAGGCGTTAGGCCTGGGCAGGGGCAGAGCCCACGATCAGAGGGAGCTGGGGGTCCCCTGCCCAGGCCTGAAGCCTCAGCCAGAGGCTGTAGACCTGGGCAGGGGTGGAGTCGGCGATCAGAGTGAACTACAGAGGAAACACCTTTTCTGACAGCTCATTGGCTAAGCTCCCTGTATGCCACCGGTAATATTCTTAGTAACTTGGGTAATAAGAATCCAAAAAGGTGATCTAGGGTCTTTCCACCACACTTCTGGAGAAAAAAATGAAGGTCCGCTGCTGGAATGTCATATCCTATGAAAGACACATCTTGAAAATGTCATATCCTGCCCTAGCTGGTTTGGCTCAGTGGATAATGCCTCTGCCTGCCAACCGCAAGGTCTGGGTTCAATTCTGACCAAGGGCATGTACCTAGGTTGCAGGCTTCTCTCTGGCTGGGGCCCAGGTCAGAGCTCATGCAGGAGGCAACCAATCAAAGTGTTCCTCTCACTTTGATGTTTCTCTCTGTCTTTCCCTTTTTCTTCCACATTCTCTAAAAATCAATGGAAACATATCCTCAGGTGAGGATAAAAAAAATAATAAAGAAAGAAATGTCATATCCTATGAAAGACACATCTTGAAAATGCCTAAAGAAAGTTGTCATTTTTTCATAGCAAAGGGACTGGAGTCCGTGTTGATAAAAACACCTTGGTGGCTGCGGTGACTGGCAGTGGCTGCAGCAGCGGGGTGATGGGGCTGGTGCCATCCCCTGAGGGCTCCCAGAATGTGAGAGGGGGCAGGCTGGGCTGAGGGCCCCCCCCCCCTCCAGTGCACGAATTTTGTGCACCGGGCCCCTAGTACTATCTATGATAATAAAAGTGTTATATGCTAATTAGACCGGACATCCTTCTGGATGACCTTCCAGATGAAGCCACGACAGTGGGGGTTGAGGCAAAGGCAGCTGCCTCGATGGCTGGGGCTGAGCTCCTTGCACTAATTTTGTGCATTGGGCCTCTAGGTTTTAATAATATCTCCCCTTTCATTTTTGCCTGCTAATTGAATTTAATACATTTTTTCAAAATGTACTTATGCAAACTCATTTTAGATGTAATTTCAAGATGAACTGTTTGCAGTAGAGTTTTTAATGAAATGGGGTAATGTTCGATTTATTAAGTTAAAAACAAACAGGTTGAAAAAAAAAGGAAAAAAAAACAGGTCGCAAAATGGTACATACAAAATTACATGGAAAATACTTTCACATAAGCATTCAACACTTAAAGAGCATCTCTGCTTGATTGGTATGAGTGATTTTTAAATTTTTGTGTGTGCTCTTTTGTGTTTTCCAAAATTTCTATAATAAGTCTATGTGTTTTGATTAGCAATGTAATTTACTTGCCCCACTGGCATGGCTCAGTGTTTGAGCACTGATCTATAAATCAGGAGGTCACAGTTTGATTCCTGGTCAAGGCACATGCCTGGGTTGCAGGCTCGACTCCCAGTGGGGGGCATGCAGGAGGCAGCCCATCAATGATTCTCTGTCATCATTGATGTTCCTATCTAACTCTCCCTCTCCTTTCCTGAGATCAATAAAAATATATTTTAAAAAAGGAAATGTAATTTACTAAAAGTTTCTATATTTAAGGAAGTGGAGTATTTCACTAGTATTAATAATTGACACTGGCCCTGATGTTTTCTTGGAAGTACCTGTATTGAGAATGTTTCTGTTTCTGACTTATATGAGTATTTTTTGAATGATAGCTTGAAAAATATTTTGAGTGTTTGACTTGCTTAGAGCAATACAAGAAAATTTATTGGAATCTATATTAGCCTCTTGGTAAATCAAATTGCTTTGGGCCAAGTAATCTAAAATTAGGATGGTAAATGTTATTTATGTTAAAGTGAATAAAGAAGAATAAGAACAGTTTTTAATGAGGTATCTAGCAATTTAAAAACAAATGAGCAGTTTTTAAGATTTACCTTATTATGAGTTTATTTTGGCATGGCATTTATGGCTTAGAAGATAGCCTTATTAAAAGACCACTCTGCACAATATATTGTGATATGTTAATCAAACCACTAACAATCATTGTTACATAATTGTTATGCTACTTTTTAAAAATAATTTTTCCTAATTTTAGATCATGAGCTAGTTAAATAATATTAGTTATTCAATAAAGTCATAAGGTAAGGTATATTAAAATATGTTGAAAGAGTCTGTTCTTTTATCTATTTGTCTGAATTCATAATGCAAGAGGTAAGTAACAAATTACATCACAAAATATTTTTAGAGTTTAAGGTATTTAGAATCTACCTAATTCTTTTTGTTTTCTTTCCTTCCCTCACTTAAAATTGATTCTACCAGGTTCCCAAATAGTATGTGAAGGTTGTTTTTTCCCAAAGATTCTCATTGATTATGTGGAAATATAAAGGAAAATTTTTTCTGGTATGAGGCATTTTCACCAGTTATAATTTACATTTCTAGGAAGATCTGGATTGTGAATAGTTCTTAATTCTATACAGTTTACATCCCTTATCTGCAACATTTCAAATTTTCTCTTGACCGCAGTGAAACAATAGACATTAATATTCCATTAATTTTGTTATTGTTTAACATGGGAAAAAAGCACCCCTGGTAGAATTGTATTCGAATTACTTCTTGGCATGAACCCAAGAAAAATAGCATTAAGTTACACAACTTTTCATTAACCAATTTGTTTTCCTTGACAGAGATTAATATGCCTCTAACCTGATATCACTGCCTTAGCAAAATCACACACTAATAATATTTTATTGTTTTGCTGTAGATGTGTTCTTTGTGCCATTGTCCTGGAGCAACAATTGGTTGTGATGTGAAAACATGTCACAGGACGTACCACTACCACTGTGCATTGCATGATAAAGCTCAAATACGAGAAAAACCTTCACAAGGAATTTACATGTAATTATTCAACTTCTCTTTAAATTTTTTTAACAGTCATACTTTCTTTAAGCTTTTTAAAAAAATTTCCCCATTTCAAAATATTTCATCATCGTAAAGAGTGTTTTCGGTAAATAATTTAATGCTTAGTGAAATGGCATATAAAGTTTAATAGTAAGGTTTTGGGAATCTAGCTTGTAATTGGGGTAAAGTGTATTCCTCATTTTTTAAATTTGAAAAATGGGTTTAGTTTGTTTACTTGATAATTTTTAATTTCTTCATTTTTATAGGGTTTATTGCAGGAAACACAAGAAAACTGCACATAACTCTGAAGGTACGTCATTCAGTCAATTGTCAATTTCAAGAAGAAATTTGAGTAAAATATGAGTAAATTATACTATATTAACTTTTACCATTGGATGTACCTCAATATTGAATACATTTTGAAGAATTAAGAAAAGCATTAGGATAAACTAATGTACAATAGTGAAAAAGATCTGAATTTTTTTAAAAACTTTATCTCAAAGTTTTTGTAAAGAGTTAATCAAATGATGCTAATGGTTAGGGATTTCTGTGTTTATATAAATGTTTTAGTGGATTATAGAGTTAATAATTGGCCTACTGTCTAATATAGAAATGTGAACTGAGGATACTAGTACATTTTGTCATCACCGGGCTTTCTGTTAAATTTTTATTTACATTGTAGTACTTTTTTTTTTTTTAATACAGACATGTTCATAAGAAGTAATTAAGTTTTAAATATAAACCTAAAATTACTTTATAGTTTCTTTTTATTTAAATTTATGCAGGACCGGGTTAATTATTTTTATGTAAAGTTAGCCAAGTTATACTTGGTTTTTAAAAGGTATAGGAAAGTTCTCATATTGAATTCTCACTTGTTTTAAACTTTTCAAACAGGTGATTTTGACACTTTTACATCCTATATAATAAAAGGCTAATATGCAAATTGTCTCCTCGACCAGGAGTTCGACCAGGGGGTGGGGCCGGCCAGCCAACCTCCCATGTCCCCTCCCCCCGGCCCGCCCAGCCGATCTGCCCTAATCACGGTGGGCCGGCCGGACCCTACCCATGCATGAATTCATGCACCAGGCCTCTAGTGTAATATAAAAAGGCTTAAATTTCATCTCATATTGTTCTATCCTTCCATTTAGATTAATGATCTTTAAAGTGTTTTTTTTTTTTAAGTTTCCTAGAATGTGTTGCTTAGAATTAGAATAGTTTGAGCCTGTTGTTTTAGGAAGTTGTTTCTTTATAAAGAATTACCCAGCCCAGCTGGCATGGCTCAGTGGTTGAGCACACAACATATGAACCAAGAGGTCACAGGTTCAATTCCTGGTCAGGGCACATGCCTGGGTTGCAAGCTTGATCCCCTGTGTGAGGCGAGCAGGAGGCAGCCAACCAATGATTCTCTCTCATCATTGATGTTTCTATCTCTCTCTTCCTCCCTCTCCCTTCCTCTCTGAAATCAATAAAACATATTTTTTAAAGAAAAGAATTACCTAATTATCAGTGTTAGGATATTTGTGGTCTTTTTTGATCTCTTAAAACTTGATTTTATAATACAAACTGGTATTACTTCTATTCTGGACTCCAGATTAGTCCAAATACTTTAAAAGTGCTGGTTAGCCCTCGCCAGTTTGGCTCCATGGATAGAGCATTGGCCTGTGGACTGAAAGGTCCTGGGTTCGATTCCGGTCAAGGGTACATGCCCGGGTTGTGGGCTCGATCCCCAATAGGGGGTGTGCAGGAGGCAGCTGGTCAATGATTCTCTCATCACTGATGTTTTTCTCTTTCTCCCTCTCCCTTCCTCTCTGAAATAATTAAAAATATTTTTAAAAAATAAAAGTGCTGGTTAAAAATACAGTCGTTAGCAAAAACTTGTTTTTAAGATAAACAGATTAGAAAAACAATAGCAAAGTTTTTTAAGTGCTAAAGTGCAACTGATAAACCTTTATAGTGTTTTGTTTTGTTTTTAAATATATTTTTATTGATTTCTGAGAGGAAGGGAGAGGAAGAGAGAGAAAAAAACATCAATGATGAGAATCACTGATTGCCTGCCTCCTGCACTTCCCCTATTGGGGATCGAGCCTGCAACCTGGGCAAGTGCCCTTGATCGGAATCGAATCCAGGACCCTTCAATCCATAGGCTGATGTCCTGTTCACTGAACCAAACCAGCAAGGGCAACTTTTATAGTGCTTTTCTTCAGTTTCTTCCTTACTTAATTCTAGAATTGAATTGAAAACCTTTTGTGAAAAGTTAAGAGTAAGCTTTCCCACCTTCTACTTCAGATTTTAACAGTGTATTTATTTGATTCCCTTTAAGATTGTAGTGACCATATATGGCAAGCCAAGGATTGAGACTTATGACCTGATGAACACAAGTATATGAGCATACTGAGGCAGGAAATTTGAGGATGGCAGCAAAAGATTTAGACATCTCCCCTTTTATTCTTTAGATTTCTGAAGCTGATAGTACCATCTAGTGGTGAAGGAAAGTCACTGCAGACTATGTAAAGTTGAATAATTTTGACCACTTTATGCTTTGAGAAACATATTAATGAGAACTATCTAAATACATACTTTTCAAGATAAATTTTCTTTTAATGTAACTGGCAAGGTTACTACAATTCAAATTTTTGATACAATTGATTCGATTTTTGAGTTTTGTGTACTTTTATACACATTGTGTTTATACTCAAATTGTAGAACTTGAAGCATAATTTTACAATTTAAAAGTATTACAGCCCTAGCCAGCTTCACTCAGTGGATAGAGCATTGGCCTGCAGACTTAAGGGTCTCGGGTTTGATTCTGGTCAAGGGTATGTACTTCAGTTGCAGGCTCAATCCCTGGTCCCAGTCAGAGCTCCTGCAGGAGGCAACCAACCAATGTGTCTCTCTCACATGGATGTTTCTCTTTCTGTGTCTCTCCCCCTCCCTTCCAATACTTCTAAAAACCAATGGAAAAATATCCTCAGGTGAGGATTTGTTGTTGCAGAATGCATGGGAGAATGCTCAGCCAGCACTCTGGGAGAGGAAAGTTTAACCTTTATTTCACAGATCTGCTAGTCCAGGGGAATTCCGGATCCAAAGCCTGAACTGAACTTGTGGGGAGGCTCTGACCTATCTCCTCCTGTGGCAGGCCCCTGGGGGTCCCCGCAACTCACAGCTTGGCCCAAGTCAGTCTTGGTGGGGGATTGGGGTTAGGTTCTGCAGCTCCGCCCAAGTCAGTCAGAGTGGGGAAGTTAAAACTACAGTTTTAACCAGATACTGAACTAGGTTGCAAGACCACTGCCCCTGCCGTTTTCCTTTTCAGATTAACAACAACAAAAAAAGCAAGCACACTAAAAAAAGTAAAGCATTACAGAGTTCATATTTATTGAACTTTGATTTTTATAACATTCATCTATGTTGAATATCTAATAAAAGAGAAACATGCAAATTGACCGTACCTTCACTACACCCCAAGCCATGCCCACCAGCCAATCAGAGCGACTATATGCAAATTAACCCAACCAAGATGGCAGCCGGCAGCCATGGAGCTGGAGCAAGCAGGAGGCTTGGTTGCCCTGGCGATGGAGGAAGCCAAGCTTCCCGCCTGCTCTGGCTGGCTGTGGCCTCTGCAAAAGGCAACAAAGTTTCAATTATATAAGCTAAATAAATCCCAGATACCTGCTTCCAGCCAGCCTCCACTGGGAGCTTGGGTAGCTGGGGGCCATGGCCAGCCTGCAAACAGCCATCAGCCCCTCACCTAGGATGGCCACACCCTCATGGGGTGAGGGTCCCCAATGGGGGCTGTGGCCAGCCTGCAAACAGCCATCAGCCCCTCACCCAGACTGGCCAGGCACCCCAGCAGGACCCCCCACCTAAAGGGGGTGTGGCCAGCCTAAAAACGGCCATCAGCCCCTCACCCAGGTTGGCCAGGCACCCCAGTGGGACCCCTACCCTGATCCGGGACATTCTTCAGGGCAAACCAGCTGGCCCCCACCCATGCATCAGGCCTCTATCCTATATAATAAAAGGGTAATATGCAAATTGACCCTAACAGCAGAAAGACTGGGAATGACTGGTCACTATGACACACACTGACCACCAGGGGGCAGATGCTTAATGCAGGAGCTGTCCCCTGGTGGTCAGTGCACTCCCACAGGGGGAGCTCTGCTCAGCCACAAGCCAGGCTGAAGGCTGCCAGTACAGCAGTGGTGGTGGGAGCCTCTCCCGCCTCTTCAGCAGCGCTAAGGATGTTTGCAGCTTAGGCCTGCTCCCCGCTGGCAAGTGGACATCCCCTGAGGGCTCCCGGGCTGCCAGAGGGATGTCTGACTGCCAGCTTAGGCCCATTCGCCTGGGGAGCAGGCCTAAGCCAGCTGGTGGTCATCCCCTGAGGGGTCCCAGACTGCGAGAGGGCACAGGCCGGGCTGAGGGACTTCCCCTACCCCCGAGTGCACAAATTTTTGTGCACCGGGCCTCTAGTGTTATTATATTTATTTGCTTTTTGTCAAAAGCAGAACTTCCCATTATTTCATTGTTCTAATGGGAAACGTGTTCTAATTTATGATTGTAATTTATGATGGGGGTTTATAAGATTGAATTTTAGGGACTGTCTTTGTTTGAAAATTGTACTGTACTAGTCTGTACAGCAAAGAGGAATTGGTACCTGTGGCATTTTCATCATTTGCCATCTGTGGCTCAATACCTACTTTGCTAATACAGTGGGGCCTTGACATACGAGTGTCCCAACTAACAAGTTTTTCGAGATACGAGCCGTCTCTTGGCCAATTTTTTGCTTTGAGTTGCGAGCTAAAATTCGGGTTACGAGCCAGCTTCAGATACCCCACCGCTAGTTGGCGCAGCGAACGTCACAGTGAACCCCACAACATCAGCCCAGCATCACGTGTCTCACTCGTTCACTTCTTGATTTGACATACGAGTAATTTGAGTTACGAGCTCCATCACGGAACGAATTAAACTCGTAAATCAAGGCCCCACTATACTTAAAATGATAAATACTCTATAATTCAGTCTATCATGTTAGTTTGACATAACATGAACTGTGTTTTGAAATATTAAATTTAAGAATCTCATTATTCTTCCCATAGTTTTTACTTTTCCAGAAAGTGATATAGTTAGAATCGTACAGTATATAGCCTTTTCAGATTGGATTCTTTCATTTAATTGGCCTTTTTGAGAGGGGGTGGTTAATTGATACATAAATACTTATGAGAAAAGATCCTATAGACAAGAAGAGATTGGAGGTACAGGAAGGAGGATTCATTGTGTAAGCAGATCAATTGTCCTATAATAGGAGGATATTTACATTGTAATAGGAATTAAGGAAGAGGATAGGCAGTTCCTACCAGTCTATTTTCACTCTGAGGGAGAATGTAGAAAGAAGAATGATGTTTGGAAGTTGAAGGAAAAGGTTTTTTTGTTGGTTTGTTTGTTTATTTTTTTCTTTATTGATTAAGGTATTACATTTGTCCTTATCCCCCCAAGGAGAAAGCTTTGAAAGAATAGTTGTGAAGACCGGGAGAGGAAGTTTGCCTAGAGAAATGTAAGGTTTCTAGACTGTTGAAGGCCCATTTGAGGTTGGTAACCATGACTTTACGTAGTGATATCATCAGTCAGTTTGTGTGGCTTTCCTCCAGCAATTCAGGATCCTGGGTGTAGCATAGAGAAAGTGGCTATTTGTTTAATTTAGAATCCTGATTTTGCTTAGTGGGCTCAACAAAGAAATAAAGAGGTGAGGGAATTTAGGGTATTTGCAAGAGAGAAATCTAAGATAGGGATGTGAAGGCAAGAAAAGAAGAAAAACAGGAAGGAATTATAGCCTGGAGGTCTGACAAAGTTGAAGAGCAATGAGAATGAAAGTACTTGGGAAAGCAAGCTTTTATGGTCCCAGTGTGTGATAGAGTTATTTCAGAGGCAGAATTGTTTTGGATGATTATAAGGTATGATTATATGGATTGGGAGGTTAATGGACATTATTGAAGATCAAAGAATTGACTGGTTAGGTGTTGCTGGGGTTGTCCATTTGGACAGTTGAAATCAACCGGGATGATGACAGGGGTTGAGATGGAGAAAAGGGCTGTGAATTGTGTGCTAAAGAAAGTTTGATTGGTGCACTGCCGGTATGGCAGGGAGAGGAAATCATTTAGAAAGATGTTGCCCTGATACAGATATGAGGAAATATGACCCTGACTCCAGGCAGTAGCAATGGTGATAGAAAAAAACGGGACTTGACAGATGCATTTTGAAGGAAGAATGGAGAGGTCTTGGGAAATTTAACTAACATTGACCTGAGGAAATTAAAACAAAATGGCACCGGGCCAGTGTGGTTCAGTTGGTTGAGTGTCAACCTATGAACCAAGAGGTCATGGTTTGATTCCCCGTCAGGACACATGCCTGGGTTTTGAGGCAGCCAATCAGTAATTCTCTCTCACATCATTGATGTTTCTGTTTCTCACTCCCTCTCCTTTACTCTCTGAAATCAATAAAAATATATTTTTTTAAAAAGAAAGTAAGTCTGATTGGTGAGGCAGAATGACTGGGAGTTGGTAATTGTTAGCAACAAGAAGGGGAAGAAGATAGCATAGTCTGTGGACCAGGAATAGCCAAAATTAAAATGGACAGGAATAACCAGAATTAAATCCTACACCTTATGTTTTTCTTTTGTTGTCCTGTGTTTAGATAATAGGTATATTCTTTGCCTTTTTTAAAGCAATATTTCAAAAATGTCAAACATTGATAATAGCAAATAGCTCTAGCTTGTAACTGATGCTAGTGTCTGTTTTATAGAAGTGTTTTAATATGATAGCTTGTCATCACTAAGTATTTGAGTTCCTACAAGAAACTGTGATGACATGAATAATAGTTTTTTTCTTTCTTTTAAAGAATAGTTTATTGATTTTCAGAGAGAGAGAGGAAGGGAAAGGGAGAGATAGAAACCTTGATGTGAAAAGTGCAACATTGATCTGCTGCCTCCTGCAGTCCACCCCCCTCCCCAACCCCGCCACCCTGTCACCCCACCACCAGGGATCAAGCCTACACCCGGGGCATGTGCCCTAACCCAGGAATCGGGAATAAAACCAGTAACATTTCAGTGCATGGGATGGCTCCCAACCAACTGAGCCAGGGCTGAATAGTGGTTCTTTTAAAAACATTTTCATTAAGGGGTTAAGGCCTTTGTCTTTAATAATTTATATTGAGCAAAGTAATCTGTGCTGAGATAGAAAGTGGTATCTAGAATAGATGCTGAGTGTTAGTCATTCACAGTAATAATGTACAGGCAGTCCTTGTGTTACGGAGGACTCTACGTACATCGTTTCGTGGTTACGTCGCCATCTCCCATTTATTTATTAAAAAAAACTTCCGTCATTTTGACATATGTACATATGTGCTTTATGTTTTTTATTATTAATTTACCACAAGTGAAGGTCAGGAATTGTTATCTTTCTTTTAAATTTTTTTTACTGTTTCACTTCATTACTGCTCTGTATGTGCTCCAGGTGAGTTACGTAGGTGCTTATGTAGTTGGGTTCTGACTTATGGCGAATATGTTGCGCCGTAGAAATGGATCTCCGACGTAACCCGAGGACCTACTTATAGGATTTATCATGGTCACAAATGTAACCTAAGCTCAGTGTAGGTTCTTGAAATTGTAAAGAGCCAAACTTGTGCTTTATTCTTTTTTTTTAATTACCTAATATAGAATGTTTTGCATGGGATGAGTGTTCAAGAAATGTTTGTAACCTCTTTATTTTCTTTGGCTTAAATCTAAGCACGGTATTTAACATGTCACTTATTTGGGGTGATAATTGGTTGTCCTATAACTTCTTTTGCACTGAGTGTTAGTAGAACAAGATGAATAAATAAAACAGGGTTTCAGTTTTTTGAGGATGGGGTGGACACAATTTAGTGACAGATATGTGACCAACTGATTACACTACAGTGGTAACACATTGAAGTACTTAGAGAGGTAAAGGGGTATCGCATTTGCTTCTTACTCTTAAATCTTTCAGAAAAAAAGTATATGAAGTTTTAGAGAGAATGAATGCTAAAGCAAATGTGGTAAGATATTAACATTTGGGTAAAGGATATATAGAAAATTTTTTTTACAAATTTTAATAAGTATGAAATTACCTAAAAAGGTATTGTAAGTGATAAGTGCCACAATTACAGTGACCATAAAATCCCACGTGTTCTGAGAGAATGTAAAGGAATCTTTTCTGTCTAACCTTGGAGACTGTGGCCTTGATTTTTAGAGACCTGGTGGATGCCCTAAGACAGCGGTTCTCAACCTGTGGGTCGTGACCCCTTTGGCGGTCGAACGACCCTTTCACAGGGGTCGTCTAAGACCATCCTGCATATCAGATATTTACATTACGATTCATAACAGTAGCAGCATTACAGTTATGAAGTAGCAACGAAAATAATGTCATGGTTGGGTCACAACATGAGGAACTATATTTAAAGGGCCAGAAGGTTGAGAACCACTGCCCTAAGACAATTCAGAAACCTTGTTAGAAGTATGTTGAAAGTATGTTATCATTTGTGTAATTCAAAGCCTTTGCCTACTTTAATATTTCCTTAGTATTTTCTTTCCCTTGTTCATTTTCTCTAGAATATGCTACAACTTCAAATCTTCACTACTTTTACTATGTGGAAGTTTAGGGGAAATTTTAATGTGGTGTCAAAGTCTTTCAAAACCTTTTAAATTAGGTAGCACTAAATAGATTTATGAAGTACTAGAAAGGCAGTTTCATACACTGGTTGAATATGGGCTTTGAAATCAGATCTCTACAGTGGGGCCTTGACTTACGAGTTTAATTCGTTCCGTGACGGAGCTCGTAACTCAAATTACTCGTATGTCAAATCAAGAAGTGAACGAGTGAGACACGTGATGCTGGGCTGATGTTGTGGTGTTCACTGTGACGTTCGCTGCGCCAACTAGCGGTGGGGTATCTGAAGCCGGCTCATAACCCGAATTTTAGCTCGCAACTCAAAGCAAAAAATTGGCCGAGAGACTGCTCATATCTCGAAAAACTCGTTAGTCGGGACACTCGTAAGTCAAGGCCCCACTGTATTTGAATCTTTTCTCTGCCACTTACTATTTACATGATCTTGAGCAAGTTATTTAGTATCCCTTAGAACCATAGATACTATATCTGTAAAATGGGGAAAAAAGCCCATCTCAGTCCTGGCTGGGTGGTTCAGTTGGTTGAGCGTTGTCCGATACACCAAAAGGTGGTGGGTTTGACTCTGGGTCAGGGCACAATCCTAGGTTGCGGGTTCGATCCCCAGTCAGGGCACATATGGGAGGCAACCTTCTCACACTGATATTTCTCTCACTCTCCCTTCCACTCCCTCCCTCCCTCCAACTCCCTTCCTCTTACACTCTCTCTGCCTCCCGTCTTCCTTTCTCTAAAAAAATTCAATAAACATATCCTCAGGTGGTGATTATAAAAATACCTCATAGGATTATTATAAGGATTAAATGAAGTAATGCATATAAAGTTCTGAGCACTGTTCCTGGCATATAGTGACTGCTCAGTAAATACTATGTTCTATGCTATTACTCCTTGAAAACTACCCACCTTTATTGCCAATCATTTTTTTCATGTGTTCTTCCTTGGAAGATAATAGCATTTAAATTGTATTTGTGATTTAACTTGGAAAATTTTAGTAATGTATTCATGTTGTGCTCTTTATTAGATTTGACTCCATATTCTTTCATTGATTCACCAGATTTATTGACTACCCATGTACAGTGCAAAGTGCTGTGCCAGGCATTATTTATGCTCATCTTTGATTTAGCACACTTCACAAACTTTCATTGTAAGAAGTTTCAAACATATGCAAGAGTGTGTTTGAAACAAAGCCCATCATTCACGGCCAATCTTGTTTCATCTATACTCCCCACCCACTTCCTCCATCTGTATTATTTTGAATTAAATGCCAAACATCATATTTCATTTTAGCGTCCTTACTGTGCTATGTATTTATATGCATATATATATGCATAAAAGAAAAAAATTATCTGATATCTTTACTGAAAAAGCAGAATTCAGAGTTTACTAGTGACATAGAGAATGCAGAGCAAATGCACATAACATTTCCACTGGAGAAGACAGGGCAAGTGACCTCAGTCTTCCTTTTGTAGGAGCCCTAAAGATTCAAAGCAGAGGTGGTGTTAATGTTTGGCGTTTTTTTTCTCTTAAAAAAATCCAACAAACATTTATTGAGTGCCTGCTAGGTGTGGGCACATTAGGGAATTTAGAAAAGTAGTTCCCGTGGACAAGGAGCTTACGATCTACTTGAGATATAAGAAGAGTAAAAATTAACAGTTGAATTGAATTTTATAGTTTACAAAGCATTTTTTTCACAAACATTGTCTTAAAGCAGCCTTTTCAGGAAGATGTTAATAATTATTGCCATTTGATATACCGCAAGGCTTTGCCCTGAGAATGTTAAGTAACTTTACCAAGTTAAGACCCAGTAAGTGGCAGTTTTCTGACTTTCTGTCCAGGGGTTCCTTCTTCTTCATACTCTTAACTGATGTGAGAATTTAGGATGGGTAGGGAAATATAGCTTAAACCAAGGAGGTAGAAGATGAGCAAAATACTGATTAGGAAGGAGAAATGAATTGGTAAAGGGACAGATAGGATTTTATAATACTAGGAGGAGAGTTGGTTTCCTGGTAAATTGGTCACTCCTGTGCCTCATAGGGGCAATCAGAAGGCTAACCTGGCCATTCTGAAGTGACAAACATCTGGGGGCTGTGCTCATAAAGATTGGGAGGATTGGTGTGGCATAGAAGGAGGACAATATTCTTTTGTCACCTACCTTATCAACCTGGATTTTTAGAGTTTGCAGCTGTGAATGCAAGGTAAGGTTTTATTTTTTATCAAATTAATTTGTTTGAATAGGTATAGGAACAGTGTACAAAAATTAGCAGTACACTGTAAGTAAGCTTTTCTCCCATCCTTGCCCTTGCATCTCAGTTTCCAAATTCCTTTGCTAAAATCAGCCACTACTATCAGATTCTTATATATCCTTTTAGAGCAATTCTGTGCATACCTAAGCATGTGTAACTATTCTTTTTCTAACTTGAAATGTGTATTTCTATGACAATGGGTATTACCACTTTAACAGCATGTAGTAACTCACTGACATATATTTGTCCCAGCTCTGCCATTCCCTAGCTTTGTGACCTTGGGCAAAATTATTTAACCTTTCTGAATTTATTTCCTTATCTATAAAGTGGGGGATGGGTATGGTGACTGATACAACCTTATGGGGTTGTTGTGAGGCTCAAATGAGATAAAGCATGCAGACTGCATAGCATATATGGTATATTCAAAACTCTGAGTATTTCCAATTCATATCTGAAGTGGAAAGGGGCAAGATACAGAACAGTATTCTTAGAATGCCATTTGTCTGTACATACTTTTTAAAAATTTTTTAAAAATATATTTCTATTGATTTCATAGAGGAAGAGAGAGAGAGAGAGAGAGCGAGAGAGCGCACTAGAAACATCAATGATGAGAGAGAATCATTGATCGGCTGCCTCCTGCATGGGACCGAAACCTGGGCATGTGCCCTGACCGGGAATCGAACCTGAGACCCTTCAGTCTGCAGTCTGACACTCTATCCACTGAAACAAACCAGCTAGGGCTGTACATCCTTTTAAAAACACATTTGCACACACAGAGAAAATAGTAGCTGACATTTATTGATAGCATTCTATATGCCAGGCTCTGTTCTGAATTAAGTACTTTCCATGAACTACTAACTCATTTAACTCAAGAGTCCTCTGAGGTAGGTCTCACGTCTAAGGACACAAAGTCTATGACAGATACAGGATTCAAAACCAGGTTCAACCCTTGAGACTGAGAAAGGAAGCAGTAACAGTGGTTACCTTAAGAGGGAGGGAAGAGAGTTTGTAAAAAGAAAGGGAAGCAAGAAAGCTAGGGTGTCAGCTGGGAGTGCAGAACAGGTGGAATTGGAAGGTGGAAAGGAAGATTTTTTTACTTCTTTTATGCAGATCTTTTATAATGAAAGAAAAAAAATTCTATATAATAAAAGCCTAATGTGCTAAGTGTCTGGTCATCTGTTCAACCAATCAAAGCATAATATGCTACTGATATGCTAAGGCCACTCAACTGCTCGCTATGGTGTGCACTGACCACCAGGGGGTAGACACTCCACTGGTAGGTTAGCTTGCTGCTGGGGTCTGGCTGATCGGGACTTGAGCGAGACTGGCTGGACACACCCTGTAACCCTCCTGCGGTCCCTCCCCAGCTGGCCAACCTCCTGCATCTCTCCCCGGCCCCGATCGTGCACCGGTAGGGTCCCTCAGTCTGGCCTGTGCCCTCTCACAATCTGGAACCCCTTGGGAGATGTCGGAGAGCCAGTTTCGGCCTGATCCCGCAGGCCAGGCTGAGGGACCCCACTGGTGCACGAATTCGTGCACTGGGCCTCTAGTATTTTATAAAAGGTTAAAACATTTTTACAAGTTTGAATTGGGAAAAGAAAGCCAATAAGTAACCATGAAAAATTTAAACAAAGGTTCTGTGACTAGCTTTGTACTCACATTTTCATGTGCATTTTTAATTAATTTTTTTAAAGGATAAGTTCCCAAAAGTAAAATCACTGGGTCAAAGGATTCAATCTTTTTAAGGTTCCCATACTGCTTTCTAGAAAGATTGTGCTAGATTATATTCCCATCAGCAGTGAATGACTTTACCCCCTTCCTTTCATCACATTGGATATTATAAATTCTTTTAATTACAAAGGTAGTAAATTTCCCATTGTTTTGAAAAATTAGATTAATCAAAGAATAATTATGCATATATACATAGCCCAAGGACACAGATAACAGTGCAGTGAAGGCCTGGGGTAGGATGAAATCTGGGTGGAGAATGGAAATTAGGAAACATCTGTAATACTCTCAGCAATAAAAATAAATTTAAAAATAAGTAAAATTTAAAAAAATAGTACTGTTAAAATTAAAGTAGTTTAAGAAGCTACTCTCTTCACCCAGAAATCACATTCTCTAGTAATAACAGTTTGGTGTATATCTTCCCAGAGCCTTTTTTATATGTGTACAATCTTACATGTGTACAATCTTTTATATATATATATGCATACTAGAGGCCCAGTGCATGAAATTCGTGCACTTGGTGGGGTCCCTCAGCCTGGCCTGTGCCCTCTTGCAGTCCGGAAGCCCTCGGGGATGTCTGACTGATGGCAGTTGGACATCCTTAGCGCTGCTGCTGCACTCACCCCCTAACCACTCCCCTGCCAGCCTGATCGACGCCTAACTACTCCCCTGCTGGCCTGGTCACCCCTAATTTCCCTCCCTTGCTGGCCTGGTTGCCCCCAACTGCCCTCCCCTGCAGGCCTTAGTCACCCCCAACTGCCCTCCCCTGCAGGCCTGGTTGCCCCCAACTGCCCTTCCCTGCAGGCCTGGTCCCCCCCAACTGCCCTCCCCTGTAGGCCTTAGTCACCCCCAACTGCCCTCCCCTGCAGGCCTGGTTCCCCCCAACTGCCCTCCCCTGCAGGCCTGGTTCCCCTCAACTGCCCTCCCCTGCAGGCCTGGTCCCTCCCAACTGCCCTCCCCTGCTGGCCTGGTCGCCCCCAACTACCCTCCCCTGCAGACCATCTTGTGGTGGCCATCTTGTGTGCTGGAGTGGTGGTCAATTTGCATATTACCTCTTTATTAGATAGGATACTTGTTTAATTACTTGTTCAGTTAGTTCATTTGTAGATGATTTCCTTGTTAAATTTGATCATTTCATTTTCATGATAGTTTACAGAACTAGCTGTCTAGAGCAGTACTGTCCAGTAGACTTTTCTGTGATAGAAACATTGTGTGTGTTGTCCATTAGAGACACACCTTGCCACATGTTGTCAAGGCAATTGAGAAACTGAAGGTTTAATTCTACTTAATTATAAATGACTTAAATTTTAAAAAGTCTCATGTTGCTAGTAGCTACTATATATATTTTTTTTAATATATTTTATTGATTTTTTACAGAGAGGAAGGGAGAGAGATAGAGAGTCAGAAACATCAATGATAGAGAAACATCGATCAGCCGCCTCCTGTGTTGTCCATTAGAGACACACCTTGCCACATGTTGTCAAGGCAATTGAGAAACTGAAGGTTTAATTCTACTTAATTATAAATGACTTAAATTTTAGAAAGTCTCATGTTGCTAGTAGCTACTATATTATACAGCACAGATATACCTACTTTATGTTCATTTAGTTTTCCAAGTTGTTCTAAGTTTATTTTCTAGGTAAGTTCTGATTTCACCAACAGTGTGAGGTAAGACTCTGAAACCTATGGTAAAAAAAATGAGCTAATTCTAAAAATTAATTTATTAGAGTTTAGAGATGTTTACTGAATTATGTAGACAAGATCACAAAACCCATTTTTATAGAATTATAAGTTCAATGAAATAATTTTCAATTATTATAATAAAAGTATTTTTGTTTGATTTTTTTGCATTTATGTGAAACTTTAGGTTGCTATATTGAACATATCACAGACCATTTCTCCTTATTTCCAAAGGCAGTTTTATTCTAAGGAGAAACCTATGATCTAATGCTCATGAACTAATGCTCGTTTTAAGATTGGTCCATGTAAAGTTTTTGTTCATTTTTAAACAGCTGATTTAGAAGAAAGTTTTAATGAACATGAACTGGAGCCCTCATCACCTAAAAGTAAAAAGAAAAGTCGCAAAGGAAGGCCACGAAAAACTAATTTTAAAGGGCTATCAGAAGATACCAGGTCCACATCCTCCCATGGAACAGATGAAATGGAAAGTAGTTCCTATGTAAGTAGAAAAATGCTTTATTCTTTTTGTTGCACTATGAATATTTCATTTAAACTGTGTTTATAGGTAAAATTCCTCATTTGAAATGTTAACTAAGCTTGAGGTTACTAATAGCATATTTTCATGGATTTTTTAAAAAGTTTCTTTCTCTTTTACATTTGCAGAGAGATAGGTCTCCACACAGAAGCAGCCCTAGTGACACCAGGCCTAAATGTGGATTTTGTCATGTAGGGGAGGAAGAAAATGAAGCAAGAGGAAAGCTGCATATATTTAATGCCAAGAAGGCAGCTGCGCATTATAAGTGTATGGTAAGCATAGTTTCTTTTATGTGCTTTTAAACCCAAGTTTTTTGAAAAGCATTTAGCTAGTAATCAAGTATGGCACTTTCCCCCCAGCGTTAGTATTTTATAATTATGAATAGTACTAGAGGCCTGGTGCACGACATTTGTGCCCTGGCAGCAGGGGGGGAATCCCTCAGCCCAGCCTGCACCCTCTTGCAGTTCAGGACCCCTCAGAGGATGTCCGCCTGCCAGCTTAGGCCCGCTCCCCGCCATCGCCACTGTGCTTGCCAGCCAGAAGCCAGGCTCGCTGCTCCTTGACGTGAACCTGGCTTCTGGCTGAGCGGCGCTTTCCCTGTGGGAGTGCACTGACCACCAGGGGGCAGCTCCTGCATTGAGCATCGGCCCCCTGGTGGTCAGTGCGCATCATAGTGACTGGTCGTTCCGCTGTTTGGTCAATTTGCATATTAGGGTTTTATTACATAGGATATCCTGTAGTCCCACATCTTCATAAATCAGCTTTTTAAAAATATGTAGCCTCTATAATTTAGTAGGATTTAAATCAATTCTGATTATACTTATCATATTCTAGATAATCTATAATTAACTCAAAACTGTAAAACTTTCAGCTTTATAAACTTGTTATGAAAGATATATTCATTCTCCACTATAACCAAGTAAATGCCTTTCTTATTATACCTCATACACTGTATTGCAGCTATTTATGAACCTCTCTTCCCTAATAGACTCTTAAATTCTTTGTGGATAAGAACTATATCTTATCGTTGCATCCTTAGTTATAGGTCTGAAATATAAATACACATAAATGTTTATTATTTAGATAGATTGTGTTGAATTACTCATCCCATTTATGATTAGGTTCTAAAATATATATTATTTATACTAGAAGTTCTTAACTTGAGATGCATATTAGATTTACCTGGGGAGTTTTTTCCAAAATATGTATCTCTGGAGTAGATCCCAAACATGTCTTATTTGGGGAAAAGAAATCCTCAGGTAATACTGATCTGCATCAATGGGTGAAATTTGCCAATTGAAACTATTTCTTAAAACTTTGTCTAAATGTAACAGTTGAGATGACAGTGTGACACTGTTGAAATCTACATTGTTTAATAAAGTATTTGATCTTGGCTCCATACTGGCAACATTAGTTTTATTTCATTCTTTTTATTTTGGGTTATATTTCAATCAGACATAGTAATATATTAAAAATATTTGAATCAGTAATTGATTATTAAGGAAAAGTCCTCTTTCTCAGGACATTGAAATACTGTAATACATTCTTACTATGTTTAGTCTTTTTCTAAAAAGGATTCTGAATATTAAATGTTCTTTCATTTTTTCTTCTCTAGTTATTTTCTTCTGGCACAGTCCAGCTCACAACAACATCAAGAGCAGAATTTGGAGATTTTGATATTAAAACTGTTCTGCAGGAGATTAAGCGAGGAAAGAGAATGGTCTGTGGTTTTATATTTATGCTATGCAACGTTTCTCTTCTGATGTTCTGCTTTAAATATAGAACACTTCTAAATTTATCCAGCCGTCAAAAAATTTAATATAAAGTAGTTAAAGCACAGTATCTATTTGACTTATTTGTAATATAATAAAGGATGATGATGTTACTGAAACTTATTCCTTTTTCTATGTAACTTCATTACTTAAGAGAATTATAATGAGATTTATTTTTCAGGGTATTTGAGAGTCTTTTAATAAAAAGTGATGTGAATGTAATGCTACTTATTAAGTTTAAAATGTTAATATTGTTTAAGCTTGCCTAAAGAAAAATTCCAAAACCCCAATAGAGCATTGAGAACCTCCCCATGTTGTAATTCTTTTTTTTTTTTATAAAAGGAAGAGGTTTTTTCAGAGCCTTCTGTTTAGTTAAAGTTCACATACATAGTATGTTTCTTAAAATGTTTATCAAAACCTTAAAGTTTTCTTTAAAATGTGCCTGAGTCTCATGTTTTTAAGTATACTGAATTACTAATAAATAGCTTTAAGTAATATCGGCATCTTTATTCATCATTCCTTTACAGTTTATGAATATTATAAAATATCAATGGAATGCAAAATCTTTTCTTTAAGAAAGCAATTACCTCTAGAAATGACTTTAATTTTTGAAATTTTTTTAATTGTGAAAATTTTCAAACATATCAAAATTAGAAAGATTAGTAACACACGTCTATCCATCACCTTGACTCATCAGTTATCAAGAATTTGCGGCACTCGTTTCATCTATGCCTTTTAATCTTGTTGCTTGAAGTATTTCAAAGCAGAGCTGAGACTTGATATCATTTCACCTCTACATATTTCAGTATGTATCTCTTAAAAGTTGGACATTTTCTTACCTAACCACAATGTCATTATTCTTTATAAATTAACAATGAGTCCTCAGTGTCATTTAATACCCAGTTTGTATTTGTATTTCCCCAGTTGTCTCAAAACTATCTTTTTAAAATTCATTTGCGTTAATCAGAACCCAAAGGAGGCTCATACATTACATGTGGTTTTATACATTCCTTCAGTGATCCAGGGCACACCCTCTTCCCTGTCTTTGTTGTTTCTGGTTTGGTTTTGTTGTATGCCATTGACTTGTTGAAGAAACTTAATTGTCTTGTAGACTATCCCACATGCTTTTATTTGTCTGTTTGCTGTTTGCTTTTTCATGATGCCATTTAACTTGTGCTAGATTTTCTTTTAAAATGAAGTTAGATGTAAAGTCTTGATTAGATTCAGTTTCAGCATTTTGGGGGGTAAGAACTACTTTACAGGTGGTACTATATCATCCATATTTTATCACATCAGACAACTCATAATGTCTGATCTTTGGATTCAGGCAGTGAGTCTGATCCCTCTATTTTGAAATTCCCCTTCAGTCTTTCATCTAGTGGTTTCAAACATTGATGATCTTTGTCTGAATCCATTAGGAATGACCATTTGTTTGGGGAATTACACTTTTGAAGTTTAATTCACACTTTTGAAGGTGTGAAGACTGTTGATGTTCTCTCTTCCATTTAAATCCATTTCAGTTTATTTATACTTCGATTACACTTTTAAAAATGAAACTTCTTTAAAACAATGTATAGACTAAAAAAGGGGGAACCATTTCATCATATCATACAGAGCAATGTTGTTGTATCATATAGCTAAAGTCCAAATAGGGATAATAATTCAGTTCTTTTGACCAACTTATTTACCTCTGCACTATTGAATGTTAAGGCAAGCAATAACCTAGCATTTCCCCAAGTGTGCTCCAAAGGAAATTAGCCCATCAAGATGC
Organism: Myotis lucifugus; assembly: GCF_000147115.1. NCBI lineage: Eukaryota > Metazoa > Chordata > Mammalia > Chiroptera > Vespertilionidae > Myotis > Myotis lucifugus. Next base: position 5,256,910 of record NW_005871050.1, on the reverse strand, counting down.
TCCCCCAGCCCTCCAAAAATAAGAGTATCTGGAGTTCAGTAAACTTGGGAACTGTTTACTGTACCCTCCTTCCTGGAGAAAACATTGTGAGAAGTCCTTCCATGGAACAATCTGTTTAAAACTAACATTTCTCAAATTTCTTTGACTATGACATCCTTTTGTCATCAGTCACCTTTTAATCTCTAACATTCTTAAGGCAAAGCTGATCTAGGCCAGATCGAGGTCTTGAAAATATTTCAGCTCCTTCAGTGTCCCTCTGCCCTTTTGCCTACTTGGTAGCAATCCCTCTCTGGGGGAATTGCTTCCCTATCTTCTCATTCCATAATAGGAAAGGAACTGATCTCAGGGAAGAAAAGAAGCCGACCACTAAAATATAGAATACCATTCTTTTTGTGTTTGGCAGTATTAAGAAGTGTCTAATTTATGTCTATATGTCATATCTCTAACAGGGGATGACTTAATATTAGAAAGTCTATCAAAGTATGGTTGAAATTGCTGCATTATTTGATATATTGCTATATAAGTTCAGTGCATTACTTTTTAATAGAAAATTGGCTGTTTTCTTTGTAAGCTGGAATGTTTGGCTGAAATATGGCTAAAATAGAAAAAAATGAGATTGCATAGACTTTGAAATACTGCTTATGATTATTCTTTCTCTTCCCTTAAACAGAAATGTACACTTTGCAGTCAGCCCGGTGCTACTATTGGATGTGAAATAAAAGCCTGTGTTAAGACTTACCATTACCACTGTGGAGTACAAGACAAAGCTAAATACATTGAAAATATGTCACGAGGAATTTACAAGTAAGAGAACAATTGTCCATTTTCCATTGTCAGTAAGTAACTGCCCTTAAATAGATGGCATTAGTTTACTTAATCACTATTTTTAGGTGGTATTTAGCAAAGTATAGAATACTGAGGACTCTGTATAAGAAATGAGTACTGCAAATAGCATTTTCCTCTAACTACACATCCCTGAATTAGTATTCATTCAACTTGTATTTATTATGCTTAGTATGTGCCAGGCATTGTACCAGGATTTGAGCATACAATAATGATCAAAACAGACATGGATTGTGCCTTCATGAAGCTTACAGTCTAGTGAGAGACATATTAATTCATTGGCCACATAACTGAGTACACAATTACAAACTACATAAGTACTATAAAGGATACATTACCAAGCCCTGTGAGAACACATGACAAGGAGGACCTAACCTAGTCCATAGTGGGAGAGTGTTTAGGAATTTCCTTAAGGACATAGTGCTTGAACTGAGATATGAAGGGTGAAAATGAATGTGGGGGTGTTGGGAAAGTGTTGTAGGCAGAAGCAAGAGTACAAATGGGGAAGTGAGTTAGGAGGCTACTGCTGAGGGTCCAGGTGACAATTGTTGGGAGCTTAGAATAGGATAGGGTTATGAAGATACAAGTCAAAAGATACTCATAGAAGAATGATGAAAGAATAAACTTTGACGGTTTGAGATTATAAGCTACCCTCTTTTTTATGGGTCTTCCATGTGCTGCATTGGGCTATTGTTATCAATGTGCATCTATAATGGTTCCATGTATTTAATTGAATGGAGAATAAGTTGGTAGGGATCCCTGAATTTTTTATTTGCCTGTGCAAATTATAAAGCACTTCCTTACTCTCACATTCTCAGTATGCAATGAACCAGTGACTCAGGGTTTACTCTTTTGTGTACAAAACAGTTTACATAAACAGTCACCGTGTCATTTGAGTTTCTGCATGAGGTGCTAATGCTGTATTATAAAATTTGCAAAACCTTCTTTAATAATAAAGGCACAGATGATTTTCAAGTGAGTTTTATAAAGCCTTTAAGGAACAAATAATTCCAGTGTTATTTAAAGAGGTCCACCGAGCACAAAGCGAAAGATGGAAAACCTCTTGGTTCATTTTGTGAAACTTGCATAATAAGTGTGGCACCAAAATTGACAAAAAATAACATTTAAAACAAAACAAAAACAATAGACCATTTTATAAATCTATATACCAAAATCCTAAATAAAATATTATAAAATCAAGTGCTGTATTCTAACAATTTAAAGACTGTTCAAAATTAGGCAGTATATTAATGTGGTCCATTATAATTAATAAAGAAAAATCCTATCACCTCCTGGTGGATAGTGAAAGAACATCTGATACCATTTAATATCCATGAATTTTAAACTTAACAAGAGTGCTCTTGATAAGCTAGGAGTCTTAATAGAATGTTTATGAGAAAAGAACAGCAAATAGCTTATTTAGTGTTAAAGGGACAATGGTCCTTATTCATGGCTGAGCCTCAGAATCACCTGGGGGTGGATAGGGCCCTTTTTAGAAATGTTCTTTGCCTGAACCCCACCCTCAGAGATTTAAATTGAGTAGGCAGAGACCCAAACTATGTATTTTTGTGACTCCCCAGGTGATTCTCATGTTCATCTCTAATTGAAAACCACTATACTAACATACTTACATTCAAATCAGGAACAAGACAAGGTGCCAACTACCAACATTGTTTTTAGTGTTCTTCTGGAGTGTTAAACCAGTGTAACAAGAATAGGAAGAAAAATGTATAATAAATATTGTGAAGGGAAAAAGCTGTTGGTGTTTTTGATACCATTGTCTACCAAGAAAATCCAAAGGAATCAACTCTGAATTTATTAAACTTAATTGCTCAGTAAGGTTAATGCATATGAGGTGAATTTTTAAAAACAATTGCAATAAAAACTAGTTAGAAATGTAAAAGAAATAGCCATGGGTTGGTTATAAGCGTGTGAAAAACTGTTCAACCTTATTAGTAATTAAGGAAATGCAAATTAAGACAAGACCTTAGCAATTTTTGCCTATCAGATGAGCAAAGATTAGTAGGATTCATATTAGCTACTGTTAGCTAGGTTCTAGAGACACAGGCATTCTCAAGGGATGTTCAGGTAGAATGTAAATTGGTACAACTTTTTAGGAGAGCAGTTTATCATTGAAGACCAAACCTTGAAATAATGCATTTGCTGCTAGTCTATTTGTAGGGATTTATCTCAGGGAAGTGAGCAGATAATATAGTACAAAGATATATGTGCAAGAGTGTCATTGTATTATTGTTAATGATTGCTGCCATATCCACTAGGGCCGTGGTCGGCAAACTGCGGCTCGAGAGCCACATGCAGCTCTTTGGCCCCTTGAGTGTGGCTCTTCCTAAGCCTTAGGAGTACCCTAATTAAGTTAATAACAATGTACCTACCTATATAGTTTAAGTTTAAAAAATTTGGCTCTCAAAAGAAATTTCAATTGTTGTACTGTTGATATTTGGCTTTGTTGACTAAAGAGTTTGCCAACCACTGCACTAGGGCATTTTAGAATCAACTATACTAAGGACTGACCAGGTTACCATAGGTGGCATCAGTCTACTCAAGACAGGAACTGTAGCATGCCAGCAGGGTAACATCAAATATTCCACTTCCGTGGGAGTCCTTGCAGTAGTCAGAATAGCAGTATAGCTCAGGACTAATAAGACCTGATCCACATGGAGTGGGCATGGAATCCACCACCTTGGCTTAAAAGCCTCATACCCCATCATAGCCAGTGCCTCTTATAAGTTATGTAGGGATAGGTAGTTTTCAGGTTATAAAGAGGACTAAAGATGGCTTCTTATCAGAATATTTTTAATTCTCCCAATGAAGATAGAGTCTACCAATTTGAGGGTAACATAGCTTAGTGAAATAGTTGACACACCCATTTTTCAAAGTTGCCAGTGGAACAGAGCCAGAGAGTTAACCAAAGGTGAAATTCTCATGCAGAAAGGGAAAAGATTTTTGTTAATCTTTTACCCTCAATAGCAAAATAAAATAAACCAGAATGTTCATCAGGAGACTTAATAAATTTTAGTTCATGCATTTAGTGGAATACTATGCAGCAGTTAAGGAATGAAGTAGCTCCATGTATAGAGTTGTGAAGAGGTATTTCTGTGATAGAGTAAGGGGGTGGGGATAAGTTGTAGATGTGTACAATATATGTGTATATTTTCATATACATAGAAAAATTTTCTGTTTATTCAGTAAACAGTTGTTACCTCTCATTCATTGCAGAGGGATGGAGGTGAAGAGGCAATTTTATAGTCTCTTTTATACTGTGGTATTTGGATAGTTTTATGAGTAATACATCATTATTTAAAGTAGCCATTAATATTTTAAAATAACAGACCCATTTTAAACATCTAAAATTCAATATATGGAGAATTTGTATATTTTAATTTTATTTAGGTATTTTTTATTATAAGAGTTATCTGTTTTTATTTTGGAAAAAAATAGATAAGGAAAAACACTTAATGTCAACTTTAATTCTGTCAATAGAAATAACAATTTTAAATCTTGGAATACTTTCTTCAGACATTTGTGTGATCATAAATGTGTGCATATTTATAAAAACAAGATTTTATTATACTGTTTTATAATCTGTTCTCCACTTACTATCCCCAAGACATTTTTTCTGTGACATTAGTTTGACATCACCATTTTAATGGTTGCATGATATTCCATTGCATGGGTATATCAGATTGTTTAATCAACTCCTTTCTTAGACATTTAGATAGTTTTTACTTTTTAACTATTAGAAAACCATGTTGCAGTGACCATCTCTAAACAAAAATATTTGCACTGGGATCCATGATGATTTGAATGGCTCTTTTTATTTTTTTTTTACATTTAAATTTGTTTCTAAAATCTACTTATAATGTGGATTGCAGATTATTTTATCATAGAGACCATTGAGTTCAAATGATAGTCCATATGTATACAGTACTTTAGGGAAAGAAGCATAGACAAATAGGAAATACAAGGAGAAATATTTCTGAATGAAGTGGCTTCATTCTATGTGGCTTGTTTTACCAGCCTTTTCTGGATCCTGAATATATTTATATTTAAAGGGCAAGAGAAGATTATATAGTTGCCAGGGCTGACCAGCAGACCCTGAGCAATGGATGAATGATTGGATGAATGATTACTCTGACACACGTTTCTGTGAAAGAGAGGGCTAAGAGACTGCCTGACTAAAGGAACCAGACAGCCACGTTCACCTTTACTGTAGGCTTTTACTGTAGCACAGCTTGAACTAAAATTAACTTCTAAATGCTATCAGCAGGGTAAATATTGTTGAGAAAACACATGCATCTGCAGTGTCCTTTAAGCAAGGATGTCTGGAGTCTAAACATAAAGATTCCAGTAAAGCACCCAGGGGCTCAGACTTGTTTGGAAAAGTCAAGGCAGGGTCTGCCACCTTCAGCAAGGTTCCCCTAGAGGCCTCCAACCTTTCGAAGAATCCTCCTTACAGACTTCCAACCAAGTCCCATGCTTCCCCTCATATATAATGATTGTTTTTAATCCTATTTTATTATCTTTATTATATTTTTAAACTATTTAAATAAGTATTTTTTAAATGTCAGTCTCCCACCGTAAAAAAGTAAGTTCTGTGACAGCATTGATCTTGTTTGTCCAATCGACAGCTGTGGCCTTGATGTCTAAATTGGTGAAGGATGTGTAATGGGACCATGGGAAATAGTACTTGAGTGAAAAATAATCCCATAAAAAGATTAAAATTTGTTCTAATAACAAAGGACTTATCCTTTTAGATAAAACTCTATTATAAAAATTTCAAAAGGATACAAAAATAGAATCCTACATCAACTCCCTATCTCAGGGGTACTAAGTTATTGTTATAGTTGTTTCATCTATGATTTAATATACCCAGATTAAAGCATATTATCTGGGGCAGCAGTCGCCAACCAGTGGTCTGCGGACCACTGGTGGTCCGTGAAGTCCAAAAGGTTAGCGACCACTGATCTGGGGTATATTAAAGCAGAATCCCAGATTTCGTCATTTTATCCCTACATACTTCAGTATGCATCTCTTTAAAATATGGGTGTTCCTTACTTAATCACTATGCCATTGTCACACTTTTTAAAATAAGTTCTTCGCATCATCTCATATTCAGATCACATTTCTCCAATTGTCTTAAAAGTATCTTTTTAGATTTGCTTTGCTCAAATCTCAATACATACATTGCATTTGATGGATGTGTCACTTAAGTCTCTCTTAATTTAGAGAAATCTCTGCTCCATGTCAACTTTTGCCCCTACTTGTTGAAGAACCTCAATAAGTTGTCCTCTAAAAGTCTTACATTCTAGATTTTTCTATTTGCTTTTTAAAAAAATATTTTTTTATTGATTTCAGAGAGGAAGGGAGAAGGAGAGAGAGAGAGAGAGAGAGAGAGAAACATCAGTGAAGAGGGAATATCATTGATTGGCTGCCTCCTGCACACCCCACACTGGGGATCGAACCCGGGCATGTGCCCTGACCGGGAATCAACCTGTGACCTCCTAGTTCATAGGTCAACACTCAGCCATTGAGCCATGGTCAATTGGGCTCTATTTGCTTTTTTAATGAGGCTATTACCTCATTTCTCTACCCCTCCATATTTCCGATAAACTATAAGTTGGTTCAGAGGTTTAATTATATTCAGGTTATACTTTGGGGAAGATACTTCATAGCTGCAGTGTGTAGGAACCTCACTCTTGATATTTGAACTCATGATTCCCAATGTGCAGTGTTTGAAGAGTACAAATTCTCCATAGTTCTTTGGAAAAATTTTGAGAATAAAGGAGTAATGAACAAAACTAGGTCAGAAGTCAGTTGTTATTGTTGTTCCCCCACAACCCCATGCCTATCTTTTATTCTATGTACATATTAGAAACTTCTCATGTTAAACTCAGTTCTAGATCATTTGTGGCTGATGAATTCCTATATGATCATCTTTTATCCATTGCTGACCACAAGAGGGCATCCACTGAACATTTTTGAAGAATTATTCTGTCTTCTCATCTTGTGTACAGTCATGCGCCACTAAGGACATGAATATGTTCTGAGAAACGGGTGGCTAGGCAATTTCATATTGTACAAAAATCATAGACTGCACTTATACAAACCTAGATGGTATAGTCTACTACACACCTGGGTTATATGATATGGCCTATTGCTCCTAGGCTACAAGCCTGTACAGCATGTTTCTCTACAAAACAATACAAGAGAAAATGATGCAATCAGGAGACACTGTAAACATGAGATGTATGATGAGGCAGTTGCCTGCGTAATACAACATACTATTTTACAGCAAACATTCTTTTAATAAGTGGAAAGAGTATAGTCTAAATTAACAATAAAAAGTATAGTATAGTAAATACAAAAACCAGTAGAATAGTCCTTTATTATTATCAATTGTTAAGTACTGTACATAATTATGTGCTATATTTTTATACAGCTGGCGGCACAGTAAGTTTATTTACACCAGTATCACCACAAATGTGAAGAATGTGTTGCATTATGATGTTATGGTGGCTATGATGTCACTAGGCGATAGGAATTTTTCAGCTACATTATAATCTTATGGGAGCACCTTCCTATATGTGGTCTGTCATAGACCTAAACATTGTTATGCAGCACATAATTGTAATTTACCTAAAACTGAGCTCAGATCAGCCCATTCTTTGATTATAGTAGGGTTGGTTAGCTATAAAAAAAAATATTGGTACATATACATTAAAGTGGCCTAAACCCTGGTCCAAAATCGCCTGCATTGCTATTTTCATAAAAAAAAAAAACAAAGAATTTCAGGTAGACTGTGTCTTCTGAGTCCAAATAAAAGATTGTTGGAACTACATGATGTCAAAGTATCACTTCAGAGATTATTTACTAATTTTAAAGGGGAAAACCTATCTTTACAATGGATCACTCTGGCTGTCACCACCACCTTAACCAAATGATCAAACAGCATCACTAAAATGGAACATTCTGAAATTACATGCCTCCTGAAGTAAGCAGGATTGCATACAAAAAGTTGAATCTAAAGCTAACCAAGCCCTTGGGCTTTATTTCCAGTTTATAGGAAATATGGTGTGAGGGAGAACCAAATAACAGTACTACGATTAGACAAATCCAGAATGTGGTATAGCTGACAAGGTATCTAATCTAACTCTTCTCAAAAGAGTATCATGGGGGAAATTTTTTAGAGGAACCAATCTAGATTAAAAGAGACATAGCCAAATGCAGTTCCTGGAAAACTGTCAGGTGATCCATAAAGTTATTCTAATGAAGACCAGGACACTAATAATGAAAAGGCATTTGAAGAGTTTGAATAAAATTGTCACATGAGATCTTGAACAGAAAGTAATCTATATATATAAAAGCCAAGCGACCAAATGACCAATCGCTATGATGTGCACTGCGGCGGCCAACCAGCCCGATGGGGGCCCCAATTGCCCCCCCCCCCAACAACCTCCCACAGCCCCTCATCCCGGCTGGCCAACCGCCCACAGCCCCTCCCCTCTGGCGGGCCCCCTACCCCTATCAGGGATGTGTTGGCCGGCCAACTGCCCGCAGCCCCTCTCTCTGGCTGGCCCCAATCAGCCTCCATCAAGGCGGGCCAGCCAGACCCCACCCATGCATGAATTCATGCTCCAGGATTCTAGTTATATATAATTTCCTGGAATGTGCTTTTAAATAATGAATATGAAACATTACAGAATTTGAGTGTTCATCTCTATACCTTAAAATTGATATTTTCAAGTTGGCCAAAACTTTGTTTTTATTTCTTTAGCCTTAAAACTCTTTTAAAATTTTATTTTTAATTACAGTTGGCATGCAATATTATTTTATATCAAAAACTTTGGTTTTAATTTCATTGGGGAAAATGATAAATTGCTTTATATTTGGGTTTATTTGATAGCTTTTATCCTAAACCAAAGGTTTTATTTCAGAGGAACTTTTAATATCTCATTAATAGAGTACTTTCCTATCTTTTAGATAGAAATGGACCTGTATGTAACTAATTGTGAAGTGTTTTTAAGGGTGAATGAGGAAACTTATATTTTAAATGGGTACCAACCTAATCCACTAATGACATAAATATATTATCATGAACAGAAGAAAAACAATTTGAGATTTTTTATCCTTCATCATTGTAGACTATATTGTAAAAATCATAGTGGAAATGATGAAAGAGATGAAGAAGATGAGGAACGAGAGAGTAAAAGCCGGGGAAGATTAGAAATTGATCAGCAACGACTAACTCAGCAGCAACTTAATGGAAACTAGGTATGAAAGTTAATTATATCGGATCTGTTGTCAGAATACAATACACATTGATAAAAACATGTTGAAGTAATGGTGTGCGGTATGATTTTTTTAATGCTATTATGTTTAGTTGAGCATGTCACTAGAATGCTGAGGATTGTGTGAGCTTGCATAGTTTTTTAAACTAGCAGATTTTGTAACAGTAAAAACAAGCTATCTACTTTATCAATAAATGTAATTGTAATGTCAAGTCAGTAAAATATCCTCCCTCCTCAATAACATTATATTTATTGTGTTCCCCTCAAGCATCATATTTTACATTTTTTTATCATCTTTTAAACAGGTTCATGGGACAGAGTTAGAAAACTGGGAATGAATAAGACATCCATAACTACTATTCTCTTTTCACTGTTTTCTAAAATCAAAAAGGGTTTGTAACTTTTTACTGCCCAACTCTTAGATCCTTCATTGAACTGCCTAAAAACGTCTTGTTTGTTTTATGAGCCTTCCTCACTAGATGGCAGAGTTTGACATGTTGATATTACATAGCTGTAGTTTGCAGTTTCTGGGAAGCAATTGAAACACTATTAACCCTGTGTATAGTGTCAACAGTTAAAGCAGATATTGCAATGAAGTAAGCTATATTTCTGTACTGAACAAAGTTCTGTTTAGAGTGTCTGAGTTTGTTTAGTGGATTCATACTCAAGGGAAAGCATAAGCAAATTTCACTTTACAGTGCAAACACACCTCTGGTCGCAACACATGGGAATTTGTGAATTTTTTTTCACACTCAAGTAATGAAGGCTAGAAATGAAGAGAACTTTCTTTTTCTCTTGGCTTTGACAGCAACTGCTAAATATTTCTTCCAAGAAGTGTGCTAAAGCATTTCATTTGGTTCCTGTAAAGTTGTTCTCACTGACCAGCATGGACTCAAGCAACTGGTGATTATAAGCTATGAGCTCCAGTGCTTATGCCAAAATCCTCTTCACAGTAAACCTCTTCTTTTTTCATGTTATACAAAGAGCTTCTAGCAAAATTATTGGATCCTTTCAAGTTTAAACTAACATTTGGCAACAGCAAATTAAACCTCTTTAAGATTTAAAGGGTTACCACTCACTAAGGACTTTAGCCACCATGTCTGAAACCCGTTCCTTTCAAGTGCCGTGTTGTGTGGAACACTTCATATATTGGCCCAAAGTATGTAAGGAGGTCTCATGTGCTCTAAGAGTAAAAAACAGTCTTTGCATAAAACAGTATTTATTTTTTAATTTTGTGACCACTATGTTAGAAACTTTATTTAATATTTTTTTAATGTTTTCATTCAGTGCTTTGCTTATCTATTAAATTGGCTTTTGTGCCCTACTTTTCCTCTAGTAGGGCTCGGCGTTGTTTTATGGATCATCAGGATTGTTTCTCAAAGCCTAAGAATCCAGCCTTTTAGAAAGGATTTTCACACTGGCATTTCTAGCTAGTGATACTTTCTTCCATTTATCTTCTGAAGCACATTTATATATTTCTTTATGGCAAAACCAAAAACTTTAGTTGTGATCTGCCTAATATTACCATAACACCTCATTATCAAGGGTAGGGATTTCTGAATGGTTAGTTAACCTACCACATTAAAGCAAATTAGCAAACAAAAAAATCATGTTAACATGACTGTGCATCAAGATATTTTGTATCTTATGGGAAACCATTTTTAAGATATAACAGGTGGAAAATTACACTGTGCTTAATGACTGATTTTTTTTTAACTGCTAGTCCCTTAAAGACACATTTGTCAGGTGTGTATTCACACATTTACTTAAATCAAGGGACTCAATGATTGCTTTATTTTAACCATTTTTTATTATTTTTAGAAAGAAATTAGCTTTAGTAGTGGGTTGCTCTCCCTATATGTTTTGCTCTTCTTGCTCTAAATATGCCATTGGATTTTTTTATGTGTATGTGATGAATTTACAAAATTCACCATGACTTGAAGTGCAACGACAGATCAAGATGTTTGTTTACCAAGCTATGTGACTTTTCCCAAAGGATCTGTACTTTATTTCCTTACAGCAGCTTGAAACTCATTATTTTAAATCTTTGAATCACTGTGTCTAGATCCTTTTTACATTGTATGCCATCGATTTACCCATGAAACAATAGAGCACCTTCATTTTTGGACAACTACTGTAATGATGTTTTTAGGAAAAATGGAAGGTGCCAGGGGTAATAATGGCCAGTCAATAATCATGTAATGAACTTCAAATACTATAGCTGTTAGTTGATGGATTTGTTATGTAATCCAGTGTATGATTTTGTATGAGTTTGTTCAACCCTTTCTCTGCCACTAGCAACCAGAATAGCACTTTACCTTTTGGTTGGCTAGGTAAGTGGCTGGCTACCTATTTTTCTCACTGTGGTGTGATTGGCTAAATAGTCTTTCATTAAAAGTTGAAATGTAAATTGAAGTCACATGAAAAAATCAACTTTGATTGTAAACCTCCGATATTTTTATTTTCTATCCATATTTGTCACATGCTGAGTAAAAGTGCCTTACAATGTAAAAATTGTACAGTACTTATGTTCCCAAGTAGCATCATCATCTTCTGGGTAGTACATTGTGGTATGAATATTTAGAAAAATGGACCTCAGCAGTGTATTTACTGTTCATCTCTTAAGTCCTTAACTGTAGTTTTAATAAGCATGACATTATTTGATAAGTATATGACATTTACATCATTTCAAAAAATACTGCCATGACTGTGTTTTACGCATATTTTAGCTTGAAATTTTAAAGCAACTTTTCTTTTTTCCTTTTTTCTTTTTTTCCTATTTTTGTTTTGTTTTTGTTATTGATATTAAACAGTGTAATCTTTGCAAGCGTATATTGAAGATTATTCTGGGGCATTTATTGCCTTACCAGAAATGTTAGTAAGAAATGTTCTTTAGAGTAGAAAGATAGACTTGAGTTTCTATACTTTAATAAGAACTCTTTGTTCCTGGGGTGAGGGGGGGAAGTGAATTTTACTTTCATCTCAATTTATTAAAAACCCACAACTGATACATTTTATTTCGAAAGTCAGCAATTTTAGAATTTCAGATAGTACTTGCTCAGGAGTACATGCTACTCAAGATGTTAAGAGAATAACAAGCTATATAGATCTACTGTTGAATCAGAATCTATGTACTTGAACAAATGTATGAATCTTAAATATCTCAAAGCAAAAGAAAAGTGTTCTTCCAGAATGTTGCTTTTTTTTAAAAGCGCTCAAGTTAGACCAAGGCATACAGTTTTGTTCTAACAGACATTTAGGTTAATTGTAAAGATAAGGAATGCATTAGGGGTCAAAATCAAACATTCCTCTCTTGTTATGTATATTTTGTTCCTGTTATATTGGCTTTATTTTCAAAATTGTAGTTTGTAGTACTAGCTTCCTTTTATTGGTATTGCATATACTATTCATTCAATAAATGAGTTATGACTTTCATGTTCGTATGTATGTCTTTTTTGTGAAAGGGTATAATGAAGCTTATTTGTAACAGCAATAGTATTGTGTTCCTTTTAGTCTTGCTTTATTGAATTTGAGTTTAGTTCAAAGTTTCACAACATAAAAGGTTTTATCATGGAGAGACAGCAATCTTTCAAATACAATAGAACTGCATTACATCTTAGTTCTCTTATTATTATACTAGAGGCCTGTTGCACGAAGAGATTGGCTCCGCTGATCCCGGGGCCGTGAGGCCTCGGCTCCGCTGAGGCTTCGGGTACATTTGGCTTCGCTCCACCGCTTGGAGCCTACGTATGCAAATTAACCGCCATCTTTACTGGCGGTTAATTTGCATATCGCCCTGATTAGCCAATGGGAAGTATAGCGAAGGTACGGTCAATTACCCTTTTTGTCTTTTATTAGATAGGATGATTCAGATACTAGAACCTATGGCCTAAATCACACCTTCTACAACTTAGTTAAAAGGTGATTTTGAAAATAACCCAAAATTCCTAATATAGTTAATGAGATTGGTAATAAGGGTACAGGATTAGTATCTTTGTCATGAAGGGATTTCACTTTATAGATTTAAATTTACTCCCTTTACCATGGACAGCTTGCTTCTAGTACCGTACTCATATATCGAGGTGATCATATTCAGGCAGAAATCAAAGTTTTAATTAGTGGAATATGCTCATTCTATACACACAATTCCCAACCTGCCTTCCTACTCAAGAGGGGGGATAATATCAAGCAGTAGGTTCTGATTAATGATGGAACTATTTGATGGTGTGCTTTTCTGAAAATGTTACCTAATAGTGGTTTGCGCACACGTGCGTGCATGCGTGTGTGTGTGTGTGTGTGTGTGTGTGTAAAATCCATTATTTAGTTTCATTTTAATTACCACTATAAAATTATGGAGAAGGGGTGTATGTGGTTTTCTTTAGCTAATTTAAACTACTGACAACTGGGTTGTTGTGTTTGGTGTTTTGCTTTGTTTTGGTTTTCAGCTGCAGTCATCAGCAATTGCTGAGGACATTCCAAAGCATAAATCTGGTAGAATTTCCTAAGAGAATTCTACAGCCAGCAAATGGCCAGTTCGTCTTTGTAAGAGAAAACCCCAATCCATTTTTTTTCAAATTTTTATTTTAATTTTTTTATTTTTTGAATTTTTTCAGAGAGGAAGGGAGATGGAGAGAGAGATAGAAACATCAGTGATGAGAGATTCATTGATCGACTGCCTCCTGCACGCCCCACCTAGGGGATCAAGCCCACAACCTGGGCATGTGCCCTGACCAGGAATCAAATGGTGACCTCCAGGTTCATAGGTCAACACTCAACCACAACCATGCCGGCTGGGACATCTTTTTTTAAAAACATGTTTTACTGATTTTTAGAGAGAGAGAGAAACATCGATGAGCAAGACATCTATTGGCTGCCTCCTGTATGCCCTCTACTGACTATCCAGCTCCCAACCCAGACATGTGCCCTGACTGGGAATTGAACCAGTGACCTCTCATGAGTCAAAGCTCAACCAATTGAGCCACCTGGCCAGGACCCAATCCATCTTATATTTATATATTAGAGTCTTATGGAGACATAGTGCTGCTTTATTTATCAACCCATGTTACATAATTTTGCCAATAGATAATGACATAACTACATTAAGGATGTAAGGAAAAATTTTATTCTTGACTTTTTTTCAGAAGATGAAAACTATAAAATACCACACTGTAGAAGACATGTTCTGTATATGGTTAGTGTACTGAAGTCAAGTCAGTCATTCAGATCTGGGTCCTTGTCAAAAGATAAGACATCCATAGACATTCAGATTATACCTTAGGCTATACCTACCTCTCTGTGGGTATAAATGTGTTTTTATATTGGAAGTAGGGGCAGTGGCAGGGAGACAGAGAAGATGCAGCTGGATAAAATGGGACCTGATGGAGTAGATATTCAAGGGAGTGTTAGGAACATGGCAATAGAAATAAACTGTAGTTTAATATGGACACTGGATTTTGAGCTGCTGAGTTTTTATAAAGGGATTTGTACAAAAGGGTAAGGTTTTTCTGTTTATAAGTATTTTTTAAATCAGAGCTATTTATAGATTTTTTATTTATAAAATTAACATCCTAGCCCTCGCCGGTTTTGGCTTAATGGATAGAGTGTCAGCCTGCGGACTAAAAAGTCACGGGTTCGATACTGGTCAAGGACATATGCCTGGGTTGCAGGCTCAATCCCTCATAGGGGGCATGTAAGAGGTGGCCAATCAGTGATTCTCTCATCATTGATGTTTCTATCTCTCTCTCCCTCTCCCTTCCTCTCTGAAATCAATAAAGATATATATATTTTTAAAAATTCACATTCTATATAATAAAAGCCTAATGTGCTAAGTGTCTGGTCATCCGTTCACCAATCAAAGCATAATATGTTAATGATATGCTACGGGCCACTCAACCACTCACTATGACATGCACTG
>NW_005871050.1:5209014-5241744 GCF_000147115.1 Myotis lucifugus | reverse complement strand
GGGGCAGATGCTCTGACGTTAGTTAGCTTGCTGCTGGGGTCTGGCCGATTGGGACTGAGTGGGATGGGCTGGACATGCCCTGGAGTCCTCCCACGGTCCCTCTCCAGCTGGCCCACATCCTGCGTCCTTCCCCAGCCCTGATCATGCACCAGTGGGATCCCTTGGCCTGGCCTGCACCCTCTCGCAATTCGGGACCCCTCGGGGGATGTTGGAGATCCGGTTTTAGACCAATCCCGCAGGCTAGGCTGAGCGACCCCTCTGGTGCACGAATTCATGCACCAGGCCTCTAATATAGTCATAAAAAGAAATGAAATACTTATGCCAGCTACAAAATGGATGAACCTTGGGAAGATTATACTAAGAAGCCAGGCACAAAGGGTCACATATTATATGATTCCATTTATATGAAATGTCCAGAATAGGCATGTCCATAATGACAGAATGCAGATTAGTAGTTTCCAGAGGCTGCAGAGGAAGGAATGAGAAATGGCTGTTAACAGGTACAGTGTTTCTTTTTGAGGTGATGAAAACATCTTAGATAGTGGTGATGGTTACACAACTTTGTGAGTATACTAAAACCCACAAATCATACACTTTAAAAGGGTGAATTTTACCTCAATTTTTAAAAAGTAATGTGTTCATTGTATAAAATTAAAATATACAATGATATATAAAGCAAAATATGAAAATTTCCCTTTTCTACAAGCCTACTCCTCAGTATTTGATGTGTAGTCTTCTAAATGCTCGTGTGCATATATAACAAACACATTTTCAGCACAAGTAGGATCATGCTGTACCTACAGTCCTGCACCTTGTCTTCTTTGAACAGTATTACAAGGTATCATCAGTACAGCTAGATTTCTCACATTCTGTTTAACAGTATCACAATGTATGGATGAACTGGAATTGTTTTATGTCTCACATATGTCTTCATGTTCTAATGCAAGTAATTTCTTAGACTAAAGCTCCAGAAGTAAAGACTATATACATTTAAAGTTTTGATCCAATAAAAAGTGTACCAATTTAAAAGGGCATCTATATGGGGGGCGAGGGTTGGTTGGAGGTGGGCAAAGGATGGGGCAGGGGGAAAATGGGAACATCTGTAATGTCAACAATGAAAATAAAGTAAAAAAGAATCCATCTATAGAGATTAAGCTTCCCTGCTTCCCCACTCCAAAGGAGTGCTTTTGAATGAAAAGAGATATGGTACCTTTAAACAAAAACATACACATTTTTAGTAAATTCAGTGAGGTTTTGATTTTGATATAAAGACCATATAGGATTTATCTCAAAGTGGAATATTAATTATTTTTGAGAAACTGGACATTATATTTCATGTATGAAAAGGTAAAATTAAAAGGTTTTGTTCTGTATGTATTTTTTTTAAAGATCTTTGAATTTAGGAAGGGAGAGGGAGAAGGAGAGTGAGAAACATCTATGTGAGCTAATCGGCTGCCTCCTGCACATGCCCTACCAGGGACTGAGCCAGCAACTTGGGCATGTGTTCTGACCATGAAAGGAACCGGCAACCTTTCGGTGCAGGTTCCAGCCTTAGAGCACAAGAAGCAACCAATGAATGCATAAGTAAATTGTTGGCAAAGTGACACTAATATTCAATTACAGTGGTCAATCAACATAAAAGTTTCTAAATAAAGAATAAATTGCTCGGCTGGGTATGGCTCAGTGGTTGAGTGTTGTCCTATGAACAGGGAGATCATGGTTTCATTCCTGGTCAGGGCACATGCCCAGGTTGCTCGATCCCCAGTAAGGAGCATGCAGATGGAAGCCAATCAGTGATTCTCATCATTGATGTTTCTATCTCATTCTCCCTTTCTCTTCCTCTCTGAAATCAATAAAAAATTTTTTTAAAGAATAAATTGAATGTAGTCAAGGGTGAATTGATGCCACATGAAAATTAGTTTTTTTCTAGTTCTCAAAATCACATTTGGTGCTAATTAGGTGTTTATAACATTAGCCAAACAACTATTTTATTTAAAAAAATTGTCAGTTGTATATCATTACAAAAATAATCTTTAATGTTGTACCAGTAACAACCTTTAATCATGTTTTCTTTAACTCTTTTTTCATATATTTCTGAAATAATTATGTCTTTAAGGAGGGGCAACAAAACAGGATGACTACATTAGAGTTCTTTTTGTAATTTCAAACTGTAGGGGTCCTGGAGACTGCTGGTATTTTCATTTCAATGGTTAGCCAGACCATTTAACACAGGCTTATTTTCAAATAGTCCTGATCCTTAAGCCCAATAGGCTTATGTTCTATATTTAGTATTGATTTAGTATTACCAGAAAGCAATAATTCTCTGGGCCCTGGTCTCATGTTCTCAGATAAAGAACAAACACAAAAGATAAGCAATTTCTTGAAAGTTTGCAGATCAGAGAGCTGGAATTTTGGCATTATCTTCAAATACAACTGTCTTTCTGGACCTCCCTTAGAAGAGTTGTTCTTAAGCATTTCAGCCTATCCCATGTGCCCAAACAGCTTAGGGAGGCTATCCAGTATGCTGGGGGTGGAGGCTGAGGGCAGGGAGAGGGTTTAAGGAAAACATGCTGCTTAGGAAAAAGGCTTGGCAGATATTCTTTCCCTTGGGAAAAAGCAGGGTAGGAGAGAGAAGATTTAGGCAGCCTTTATAGCATTTAGTAACTGGGGTCACTCCATTGCATGAAACTTGGAAATGCAGCCAACTGTTTAACTGTTTGCAGGCCACTTCCTAAAAAGATTGACAAAAAGCTTGAAACAGTCACATATTTATTTTTTTCCTTTCATGCCCCCCCCAAAATTTTCTTACCTTATTTTCCCTTATCTGTACCACTCTTTCAAGACCACTCCTTTCCTGACTCTTCTCCTTACCCTGATGGAAATATTCCATAGTGTTCTGGTCTTTGCCATCTTGTGTTTTTCTCACTTGTTACCATGGTCTGCCACAGCTGTCACATGTGTGTCCTACTGAGAGCCCCAAACCATATCCACAGTCTGCTCTACCCACTGAAGCTCCATGCTGAGTCTCCTAGACATTTTTATCCAAACTGCTGGCTATTCAAGCATGTGTCTCAAACTAAATTGTCCTGACCTCACTTTATCGTGAATTTTGTCTATTTGTTAATGACACCATCAGTCAGTAGTGCTACAATTGGTCGGCTTTGATATCTGCATTTACTTGCTGAGTTCCTCAGAATCTATTATTCTGTCTTTTGGATCCATTCTCTCTATTTTTACTACTGATAAGCTAGTTTGGATTCTACTGTTTGTTTGATTTTCTTTTTAACTTTTTGCCCAGATCCCTAACTTCTTCCACTCTGTACCCATGTTTATCAGACTCTTTGTTCCTTCATTTTATTTATTGGGCAGTTCTTGGCCTCGCTTTTTTTTAAAAATATGTTTTTTGCCGGGAGCCGGTCCATCCTTGCTGCTTGACACAGTCGCTGCAGAGAAGAAACATCTGCACAGCATATGTTTCAAGGGACCTGGCATATATGGCATACTGTTCTTATGTTTGCTCCCCTTCTTGGCGCTGTGTTTTAACCAAGGTCACCTCTCCGAGAAAGGTTGTTTCCCCAGGTAGGAATTTTTCCCTGAAGTTAGGGAGGGAATAAAACCCCTTAACTAAGTGCCAGGCGGGTAGTTAATCACTTTAACTAAGAACAATCACGCTTAAGCTACATAATCTTTACTCCCTGGAATGAAGATAAGAAATGCCCTAACCTTTGCAATAGGAATTGACAGGATTAAAATCAACTGGTATAAATACAGATGTAACAAGACAACAAGAGACAGAACCTAGAGAGAGAACCTAGAGAGAGACAGAACCTAGAGACAGAACCTAGAGACAGAACCTAGCGAGAGAACATGGCAAAAGATCCTGGACAGAACCTGGCAACAGAACTTGGCTGGAGAACCTAGACAGAACATGGCAGGAGAACCTGGCTAGAGAACCTTGCAACAGAACCTGACTACAGAACCTAGAGACAGAACCTAGCGATAGAACATGGACACAGAACTTGGCTAGAGATCCTGGACAGAACTTGGCTGGAGATCCTGGCTAGGCTGCTGATCAACTGAACGCTGTCTCCGTGTCATTCCTTCTTCGCCGACTCCGTCCACACCTTTGGGGACCCCTGGACCTGCTGGGGTTGGACCCCAGCAGTTTTTATTGATTTTAGAGAGAGAGGGAGAAGGAGAGAGGCATCGATGTGAGAAAGAAACATAGCTCTCAGCACCCTGACCAGGGGTCAAGCCTGCAACCTGGATATGTGTCAGGACCAGGAATAGAACCAGCCACCCTTCAGTACATGGGAAAACGCTCAATCAACTGAGCCACACCAGTCAGGGCTTGGCCTCACTCTCTTAACTATTCAGTTTGGATAAGATGGTTAATCACCTACATTACCTCTTGACACAACTGGCCTCAACTTCCCACTTCTCTTATTTCTTCCACCCACTTACCTCCCCTGTGCCAGAGTTCACCCCATACTTACATCTGGGGAAGATGACCTGCTAAAGGAAACCACAACAGTGCAGACTGATGCTACCACACACATTGGTGTTTAGTCTCAAGTTTTCCACATCAATCTTCAATCCTTTTTACTTGTCCTTCTCAGTATAATGAGAAACTATTAAAGCATAAGCATATGGGGCAGGGGCGGGGTAGAGAGGGTCAATGGGGGGGACAAAGGGGACATCTGTAATACTTTCAACAATAAAGATACATTTTAAAATAACAAATAGGAAAATATGTAAACATATGGATTCTAGATTTTGGTGGCCTTGGTTCGGATTCCATGTAACCATGACTAAGTTACTGAATCTTTCCACTTTCATTATCTCATCTTTAAAATGCAGGTTAAAGTAGTACTCCACACATAGACTTTTAAGGATTGAAAGAGGAAACACAGACTTATCCTCTGATACACTGTACCTTGTTCCTGTGTTCTCTTCTAGTTTTATTATGTTTCATAATTTTCTTAAAAGTCAAATTCTATTTATACTGCTCTGCTTCACTCAACTACACGAAAACCCCTAGAGCAATGATCACCAGTGATTATTACTAAAGCCAATGGTCCCTTTTCAGTTCTTATCTTACTTGACTTCTAGACTCTAAGGTCCCTGACAGTTCAGGCACCATCACATGGTCCTCTGCTAATCTGCTCTTGCAAATGAGAATATAAGAAACACATCAGATGACAGGATCAAGATTGAAAAGTTCTTCAATTGGCTGGGACCCTACACAAACATTCTACCTAACCTTGCCCTACTAGAAAAGACTTAATAGGAATCCATGCAAAATCTGGTCTTTACTTGGCAAAGAAAAGACCTTCAGATATTAGGGGGGCTGATCTGTAGGGACCAGGGAGATAAAAGGGTGAAGGTAAAGGGGAGAAGTAGGAAGTTGAGGCCAATGGTGTCAGGAGGTAATAAAGTTGATTAACCAACTTGCTTGTGAAAAATGCAACTCAAAGCTTTAAGTACATCAGAAAGCAATCCTATCTAATAATAGACAAACATGGTAATTAGCCGTACCTCCGACACACTTCCCATTGGCTAATCAGGGTGATATGCAAATTAACTGCCAACCAAGATGGTGGCCAGCAGCCAGGCAACTGAAGCAAACAGGAGGCTTGCTTGCTCCAGTGATGGAGGAAGCCAAGGTTCCCCACCTGCTGCTGCTGGCCTCTGAGCTGCACTCTAAGAAACAATGTTGCAATTATAGAAGCTAAACAAACCCCAGAAACCTGCTTTCAGCCAGCCGGCCTCGGCACTGGAGCTGCAACAGTGTTTCAATTATAAAAGCCAAACAAACCCAGATACCTGCTTTCAGCAGCCGAGGTCTCAGAGCTGGAGCCGAGCCTCAGAGCTAAAGCCGGCTCTCAGCTCCAGTGACAGCTATAGAAGGTAAGTAAATCCCAGAATAAAAAAGAAAAAGAAAAAAAGGAGAGGTTGGGAGCTTCAGTCACCCGCCAGCTGAAAACAGCCCTCAGCCCCTCACCCAGACTGGCCAGGCACCCCAGTGGGGACCTCCACCCTGAAGGGGGTGTGACCAGCTGCAAACAGCCATCATCCCCTCATTCAGGCTGGCCAGGCACCCAAGCGGGACCCCCACCCTGATCCGGGACACCCTTAAGGCAAACCAGCCGGCCCCCACCCGTGCACCAGGCCTCTGTTCTATATAATAAAAGGGTAATATGCAAATTGACTCTAACAGTAGAACGACTGGGAATGACTGGTCACTATGACACACACTGACCACCAGGGGCCAGATGCTCAATGCAGGAGCTGCCTCCTGGTGGTCAGTGTGCTCCCACAGGGGGAGCTCTGCTCAGCCACAAGCTAGGCTGATGGCTGCCAGCACAGTGGTGGTGGCAGGAGCCTCTCCTGCCTCCTCAGCAGCACTAAGGATGTCCGACTGCAGCTTAGGTCTGCCCCCTGCTGGCAAGTGGACATCCCCCGAGGTCTGCCGGACTGCCAGAGGGATGTCTGACTGCCAGCTTGGGCCCGATCCCCCAGGGAGCGGGCCTAAGCCAGCAGGTGGACATCCTCCGAGGGGTCCCAGACTGCAAGAGGGCATAGGCCGAGTTGAGGGACCTCCCCCCCGCCCGAGTGCACAAATTTTTGTGCACTGGGCCTCTAGTATATATATATACACACACATACATATATATATATATATACATATATATATGTATGTATATACTAGTATATACACACACACATATAATTCTTCTTTAGTAGAAAAAAATAAAACTTAAGGCATTTGCCTACTTATAAAATGTATAAAAATCACAGAGGTAATATGGTGAAAAAAGCTGGGGAATTGTAGTCAAAATTCCAAGCCCCATATCCACATGGAGTCAGGCAGAAGACAGCTGAAAAGGGGCCACATGGGAGCAATGTGAGATGGAGAAAGTATGGCTTTGTGGTCTAAGAGATCTGGGTTTGAAGCCTAGTTTTGCCACTAATAAGCAGTAACTGAGGAAGATCCCTTCCAGCTCTCAGCCTCAACCCCAACACCATCTGTCAAAATGAGGATAATATCTCTTAAACCACTGGGTTTTATAAAAGGGCAAATGAGATAAAACGATTTAAGTGAAATTATCAGATTTGTGGTAGATAGCTGCTTGTTATTCCTTTTTAAAACAGGAAAGTAATAAACACTTCCTTTCCCACACAGTGACCCTTCAGATATAAAAACAAACTATCCTGTCACTATTAAAAGTTTTTTTTATATTTTCATTATTCACAGAATTGACACTCATAATACCAAAATTATAAAACCAGATAAGTAAATAAAGATTTTAAATCTCCCTTAATCCTATTAACTGTAGGCCATCATATTTTTGTAAACTCTTCAAAGGTTTCTATGCATATATGGAAATTATATTAAATGTCTCATATACAACTAAATTGTATTCATTCTTATTGGTTGCATAATGGACCATTTTGTGGTTGTACAATAGTTTCTTCAACCATTTTTCTATCATTAAACAGTTAAGCTGTTTCCAGGGCTTGTTTTTGCTATTATTTTGCTATTGCAAACAGCTCTTATCTAATCATGAAGAAACAGCAGAAAACCCCAGATTGAAGACTATGCCACAAAACAACTGGCCTGTAAGATTCAAAAAAGTCTTTGTCTTAAAAAACAAATGTTGAAGAACTGTTCCAGACTAAAGGTAACTAAAGAGACATGACAACTAAAAATAATAGACAAATCTTGAATTGGATACTGGTTCAGGAAAAAAAAAAGTATTCTTGATATGAAGGACATATGGGGGACTACTAACCAAATTTAAGTTTAGTTTGCATATTAGGTGATACTATTGTGTCAATCATCTGTTTTTGATAATTGTAGTTACCAGAATATAAGAGAATGTCTTTGTTCTTAGAAAATACAAAGGGTGTTATGTCTGCATTTTAACTGGTTCAGAAAAACTGTGTAGATAAAATGAGGCAAAATGTCACAAGTTGGTGAATCTTGGTGAAGGAATACAAGAGTCCTTTGTAGGATCCTTGCAACTTTTTTATAATGTTGAAATTATTTTTTAAAGTAAACACATCATCAGAAACAGCATCTTTTACTAAAGAAGCCTGAAGAAGGTCCAAACTCAGGGAACAAGAGTAAACTTGGGGAGTAATCGGGATATTTCACTAAGGTACCACATCTGGAGGA
Source organism: Myotis lucifugus (assembly GCF_000147115.1). NCBI lineage: Eukaryota > Metazoa > Chordata > Mammalia > Chiroptera > Vespertilionidae > Myotis > Myotis lucifugus. The sequence continues at coordinate 5,233,562 of NW_005871050.1, read as the reverse complement.
AAGAGTATAAACTATACTTGGATCAGGTGGCCTAGATAGAACTTTCTCATTCCCCATTCAGAAATTAAGGGGTTGGGAGTCGGGGTGATTCTCAACCGTTCCACTGAAGTACACCACAAATAGGAAAGTGGCCTTTTGAGCTGTTCTCACCCTTCAGCTGCCACCATTTTATTTTGTTTGTATCTCATGTTCTCATCCATCTGAGATTCCTATTTCATTCTGTTAAAGGTAACATTGTTTTTCTTACAGGATGCTTAGGTGATAAATGTCTAAAAAGAAATAATGCTAAGATGAACATTCTTATACATATAGCTTTCTGCCCTTGTCTGATTATTTCACGATAAATAAACAGAAATTCCCAAGTCAAACTTTTGTGCACATTTCTTATAAGTCCAATAATTCATATTGCTAGATGCCTTGCAGAATGTTCTTACCATGAATACATTAATCAGATAATTTAAGAATTATCAAGAAATCTTCTCTATCTATATCTTTCCCACATACCATGGGATATTTTGAAGCAAATTCAAGACATCATATCATTTCATTTATATCACAAAAGATGTTTAAAAGTACAATCACAATACAGGTATACCTGAGATATTGAGGGTTTGGTTACAGACCACCACAATAAAGCCGATATCACAATAAAGCAAGTGACATGAAATTTTTGTTTACCATTGAATATATGTTATGTGTATACAAAAGTATTATGTTCAAAAAGACAATGTACATACCTTAATTTAAAAATACATTATTACTAAAAATGCAAACCATCATCTGAGACTTTAGTGAGTCATAATCCTTTTGCTGGTGTAGGGTCTTGCCTTGATATTGATGGCTGCTGATTGATCACCATAACAAATATAATAATAATGGAAACATTTGAAATATTGTGATAATTACCAAAATATAATGCAGAGATATGAAGTAAGCAAATGCTGTTGGAAAAATGGTGCCAATAGACTTGTTCAATGCAGGGTTGCCACAAACTTTCAATTTTTAAAAAAATGCAATTTAAGTGTTTGCTATTCCTACTTAAATTTCCACAGGTCTGGAAGCAAGAGAGAGAAGCAAACACATGTTCTTGAGGTTTTGTTTGAAATCATCTTAAGGTTAAAACTGCAACTAGATTTACTCAGTCCTATTGCATTTTCCACTTAGAGTAGCAGTTCACTTTCATGAAGTCATTTGACTCTGGGCTAAAATAGTCCTGGAAATCCTGAGTCGTAGGTGCACTGGAACAGTCTGTCAGTTTTATGCACCTCATAGCAGTATTAGCTCACACCAGGAAGTCTGCTTCTAGTAGAATTCTTCCTACCGAAGCTCTGAGGCTGCTCTTTGTCATTACTTCCAGAACACCCACTCTAGCCTAAAGCTGTCCTACAGAGCTTTCTAAAATGATGGAAATGCTCTATGTGTGTGTTGTCTAATACAGTAGCCATTAGCTACAAGTGGCTATTGAGCATTTGCAATGTGGCCAGTAGGATTGAGGAACCAAATTATTTATTTATTTTAATCCATTTACACTTAGATTTAAATAACCACATGTGGTTAGTGGCTAGTATATTGGACAACACAACTCTATCTGATTGATAGCAGGGACCTTTAAGCAAACATGAAGGGAGAGCAGAGACAACCTGTTGAAAGACCAAATAGCTGTCTTTCATTTATTATAGTAACCAAAAGTATCAGAATGAAGGTAAGTGGAGTACCTTATTAGTAAGTAGTACACAAATATATGGACCTTCCTGTAACTACTTGGTGTATGATAACCCTGAGGCAAGAACATACTATGAACAGAGAAGGTCTTGCTAAATCATCAGGATGTTAAAATCTGTACAGTGTGTGCTGTAATTATCAAGCAACAGAGCTATATTAAACTCCACAATAAAATCTTTTTTTAATATATTTTTATTGTTTCAGAGAGGAAGGGAGAAAGAGAGACAGAAACATAAATGATGAGAGAGAATCATTGATTGGCTGCCTCCTGCACCCCACCTACTGGAGATCAAGCCTGAAACCCCAGCACGTACCCTGACTGGGAATCGAACCGTGACCTCCGGGCAAAATCTTTAGAAGTCATTTTGTTCACAGTCACCTTGTTATCCCCTACACAGGAACATGAATATATCACTACCCTGCTTGAAAAGATACACAATTTCCTAGAGTCATATTTGACTTATACAAAATTAAAGGAACTTGAGCTCCTTGTGTTTGACTTACAACTTTCCCAATATTGTGAGCCTGAACTATAAGATAGTTTACTGTTGAGCTCATTAAAAATATATGAAGCAATGGAGGGAAAAGCTGACCTTTGCCTCCTAATGAGCCCCAAGCTCCTCTAGGGTTTAGAGCCATTCCCCACTCCCCACACTGAGAAAGCTGCCAGGACTTGCCCAACAGAAAATGACTCCCATAGCAGGGCAAGCTCCATCTGGGTGAAGCAGCAGCTCAGCACATCCTGGAGGCTCTAGTTTCCTCTACAGAAGGACTAGAATCAAACCAGATGCTCCCTTGGGGAGCTCTTTTTGAGAGGAGTGTGGCTGCCACAGTGCTCAGACTCCATCTCCATAAGTACTCTTTAAAAGCTTATAAGACACTGTTGGTTTTTACCATTACGAATTAAATGTTATAGCCTAGTGCCCAGAGCTTGGTTACTAATACCAGTTACCGATTAAAGGAACCAGGGTTATTTAGGAAAATTGAAGATTCCAAGACTAGGGCAGTGAAAGTACAAGATGAGCCTAGAGTGAGAACCAAGATGGCAGTGTAGGTAAATGCCGGTACTCTCCATCTCCTGCACCCACATCAAAATTACAACTAAAATACAGAGCAACCATCATTCAGAAACACCTGAAATCTGGCTGAATGGAAGTCCTACAACTAGAGAAGTAAAGGATAGAGCACAGTGAGACTGGAAGGAGGGGTGGAGGCGAAAAACAGGCTGGTCCAATACCCACATGTGGCATTTAAAAAAAATGAGAGTGATATCTCGTCTGCAGAGGCCTCCTATAAGAAGCAAGGGGTTCCAGCCCCATACCAGACCCCCAGCCCAGGGTTCTAGAACTGGGAAGAGAAGTCTCTATAACTTCAGGCTGCAAAAATCAGCAGGGATTGTGGCTGAGTGACACAGAGGCTGCTGGAGACCCAGGAGGTTCATCTTAAAGGGCTGATGCACAAACTTACATGGTTCAGTTTCCTTTGAGCTCCAGTGCTGGGAGGTGGCTTTGGGGAATCTGAGACATATGGGGAGGAACTGGATTGTCTGGCATTGAGGCAGGAATACAAGGGAAGCTTTCTCCCAGATGAGATTGCTCACAGGGGTCATTATTCCTGTGCTGGGACCTCCCCTGTCACAGAGCTGACTGGAAGCCATATCTGAGTTTCCATCAGGTTGGCCCACACTGTTCACTCTGCCTTGGTGATTCCCTGAAATTCCATCCCTTCCAATTGGCAGTCCCACCCAAGCTGTTTGCAGCGGCTTTTCCATCTGAATGGCCTGTCGTGGCTCAGAATTTCCTAAAATCTCTCAAACAAGCAGCAGCTGGCATCAGCATGCTTCAAACCTATCAATAAAAAAGGTCCAAGACCCAGCACTAGCACCAGCCTGCCTTGCTTCACAGCTCAGCCTTGCCTGGGCACTTCTAAGCCCTATACAAGTAGCAGCCATCTGCAGATCTCTCTGTAGCTCCTGCCAGATGGCCCCAGGCAGTGGCTGACTTTGCACCTCCCAGGAGGCCCCAGAGCCAGTGCACCATATGGACAGCTTCATACAATGCCAGACTACAACTCTACATATCCACAAGCGACACACTCAAGAGGCAGACTCAGCACCAAAGCCCCACTGAAGCAAGTCCTGCTCCATATGGGTGTCTCCTGCACAGCAGCTCTTCCACTGCAGTTGCAGCTGGTCCTCACAGCCTATTGGCCTGGAGATCAATTCCTCCTAGTGACATCAACAGAAAATCAAGGCTCAACAAAACAAGACTGTGCACACAGCCTGCACAAGGGTATACCTAGAGTGCCCAGCTCAGGTGACTGGGAAGGCTGAACAACTGGGCTCTTCAGTACACATACTATTCAAAGCCTCTCTACCAATTCCAGGAGACATAGCAGCTCTATCTAATACATAGAGGAGAGACAAAGAAACATATCACGAAAGAAATGGAAGCACACTACTGGATACAGAGTTCAAAACAATCTAAATGAAAGCTTCAAGGGACTTTGTGAGACTTTCAAGGATCTTAGTGAGAATGTCAAAGAAATAACAAAGGACCAGTCAGAAATTAAGCATACGCTAACTGAAATAAAGAATAATTTACATGCTTGGCTGGTGTGACTTAGTGGTTGAGCATCAACCTATGTACCAGGAGGTCATGATTCACTTCCTTATCAGGGCAGATGCCTGGGTTGTGGGCTCAATTCCCAGTGTGGGGTGTGCAGGAGGCAGCTGATCAATGATTCTCTCTCATCATTGATGTTTCTATCTTCCTTTCCCTTCCTCTCTGAAATCAATTTTTTAAAAAATAATTTACAGGGATTCAACAGTAGAGTAGAGGATTCAAAGAAATAAATCAGTGATTTGGAATATGAGAAAGCAAAAAAACACCCAATCAGAAGAGCAAAAAGAAAAAATAATCCATAAATATGAAGGTAGTGTAAGGAGCCTCTGGAAAAACTTCAAGTGTACCAACATTCGCAATATGGGGGTGCCAGAAAGAGAAGAGAGAGAGAGCAAGATATTGAAAATTTATTTGAGGAAATAATGACAGAAAAATTCCCCTACCTAGTGAAAGAAATACTTACACGTCCAGGAAGCACAGAGAGTCTCACACAAAGACATATCATAATTAAAATGTCAAGGGTTAAAGACAAAGAGAGAATCTTAAAAGCAGCAAGAGAAAACCAGTTAGTTACCTACAAGGGAGCACCTATACAATTGTCAGCTGATTTCTCAACAGAAACTTTGCAAACCAGAAGGGAGTGGCAAGAAATATTTAGGGATGAATAGCAAGGACCTATAACTAAGATCACTCTACCCAGCAAAGCTATCATTTAGAATTGAAGGTCATCCAGTCTGGCTGTTGCTCAGTGGTTGAGCATTAACCTATGAACCAGGAGGTCATGGTTTGATTCATGGTCAGGGCACATTCCCAGGTTGCATGCTCAATCCCCAGTAGGAGGCATGTAGGAGGCAGTCTACCAATGGTTCTCTTTCAATATTGATGTTTCTATCTCTGTCTCACTCTCCCGTCCTCTCTAAAATTAATAAAAAAATATATTTTAAAAATAATAGAAAGTCAGATTAAGAGCTTCACAGACAAAAAAAATCTAAAGGAGTTCATCACCACTGAACCAGTATTACATGAAATGTTGAGGGGTATTCTTTCAGAATCAAAATAAATGAACAAGAAATCTAATGTACAAAATAAATGAATAAAATAGAATTGGAGGCATGAAAACATGGAAGAGACTGACAAATCTCAGAGGGAAAGAGGGGATCGGGAAGAGATTAACCAGGAATCTTATATGCATACTAGAGGTCCAGTGCATGAAATTTGTGCATGGGTAGGGTCCCTAGGCCTGGCTGGTGATCAGGGCCGATCTGTGGGGTGATTGGGATCCCCACTTGCACCCACCTTGGCCTGGCTCCACCTGCTTGCCGGCCTCACCCCCACCATCGTTGCTGGTTGCTGTCTGTGGGGCAACCGGTGGGGCGATTGGGGGTTGCTGGTTGCTGTCTGTGGGGCAACCGGTGGGGCGATTGGGGGCCCCCAATCCCGCTGCAGTCCCGCTCTCATCAGGGCCCATTAGGGCCAGCAGCGCCTCCACTGCCACCCACTGCCAGCGCCACGTTGCTGACGCCCATCATGTTCTGCGCTGCCTCCTGGTGATCAGCGCAAGTCTAACTCCCTCTCGGTCAAACTCCTGCCCGTGGGGACAATTTGCATATTAGCCTTTTATTATATAAGATATGCATTACCTATGGACATAGACAATAGGATTGTGAAGACCTGGGGTGGGGCAGGAACCTGGTATAGTGGGGCACTGGGGGGAAATGGAGGGGGGCATCTGTAATACTCTCAACAATAAAGATTTAAAATAAAAATAAAAAAGAAATATGAGCCTTTAAAAACAACAAAAAGATGAGCCTAGAGTATCCTGTGGTGCCAGAAATTAAATGCTCAAAGAATTATGGAGAAAGATAAAAAAGACATAGGAGCCATCATAGAGGGACTCCCAATAGTCAAATCTTGGGCAATTTGAGCAACAAAACAATAACTGCTATTAATGGTTCATTACCTAAGATAACATTGGAATTAATGGTTCATTACCTAAGATAACATTGGAATCTCTGAGTCCATGTAAATCTTACCTAATCTTACCTAATACTACACTCACCAGCCAATCAGGAGAGTATGCAAATTAACCTAACAAAGATGGTGGTTAATTTGCATACATTGGCGTGAAGGTGGTTAATTTGCATACATTGGCGTGAAGTGGCGGAGCGAAGATGGAAGGCTCCAGCTGGAGCAGTGAAGGCCTGGGTCCCGGGTGCCGGAGGAAAACTGGTGCCGGCAGCCAGGGGAAGGGAAGGCCGATTGCACGAATCTCTTCGTGCAACGGGCCTCTAGTAATTTAATAAAACTGAAAGGGGAGAAGGGAAAGCTCTTCATTACAGTGGATTTTCAATTAATAAATTAAGAAGGATTGATGTTAATGGAAAACTGACATTAGACAAACACCCCAGTAAAAGTTATTTCAGTGAAGAATCATCAATAGATGCTAAAATTAGTGGGTGAAAGTTTGATGGACACAATATTTACATAATCTCAAAGTATCATTCCTCATAATCCTTACTAATTACAAAGGGAAAAATCTTATCTTTATAGTGAAGAAACATGGCAGACACTACCTTAATCCAAATTAACATCAATAATGAGGCAAATCAATAGCATGTGTCTCCTGATATTAAGCTCTGTGAAGGACACACCATCACTACTATTGTGTTTATGGTCCAAGATGGAATGCCTGAAATTTAATGACCCCAGACACAAAAATTCAGGAAAATTCTACAGAACTGGCCAGAGACCTTCAAAAATGTCAAGGTCATGATAGACAAAGACTGAGGAAGTGTTCCAGAATGAAGGAGATTTAAGGGAATGCAACATGTACTCCTGGATTGGATCCTGGTCCAGGAAAATAACATTAATGAGACTATTGGTGAGATTTAAATAAGGGTCCTATATTATTTAATACTCTACATCAGTGTTAATTTCCTGATTTTGATCATTATATTGGGTGTGGTTTTGTTGAATTTTAATACTAGGGAATGATAACTGTAAACTTTGAGAGAGAAAGCAAGAAGAAATAGGGAAGTAGAAGAATTAGGAGACAGGTGTCCAGAAGCCAAAGAAATAGATTTGAGAACAAAGTGATAATTAGTATCAAATGCAATACAAAGAACAGTTATATAAGGCCAGAAACAGTGTCCATTGGATCTGTCAATATAGCAGTCAATGGTATTCTTTGTTAGAGCTGTTTGGTATAATGATGGGTACAGAAGACAGGCTGCAATGAGTTTGTTGAGGAGAAAACTGGAGTGATAAAATAGATACAGCAAGTATCTGGGCCTGGAGAGGAAGAAGCAGTTTAGATGTGGATAGAAGGATATTGATGTGGTTTATGATTGATTCCTTCCACCCCTTCATAAGTTAGTGACCTGAGTCTAGAGCAGGGGTGGGCAAACTTTTTGACTCAAGGGCCACAATGGGTTCTTAAACTGGACCGGAGGGCCGGAACAAAAGCATGGATGGAGTGTTTGTGTGAACTAATATAAATTCAAAGTAAACATCGTTACATAAAAGGGTATGGTCTTTTTTTTTTTTAGTTTTATTCATTTCAAACGGGCCAGATCCGGCCCGCAGGCCGTAGTTTGCCCACGGCTGGTCTAGAGTGAGAATGATGAAGTTGAATGGGGACAGATATTCAGAACATTACTGAAGAGAATAAGGAAAAATTTACCAAGGACTTGTAAAGGATTTTAGAGGTGTATTTTGGACACAGTTAAGGTTTGGGATTGTGAGTCTACAGAGGAACCAATCTCTATAGCTGTGGCACTTTTCTCCAGCAGCACTCTGTAGTCTAGTAGGGATAAACAAAACAGGCTGTGAATGTGAGCCATAGTGTGGCTTTGCCATTTGGCTGAGCACGATTGGATGGGTACAAAGGTCTTCCCAAGTTGGTGAGAGAGTTGTTAGAGTGGAATCCAAACTGAACTAGGAAGTAAGGGAAGTCAGGAGCAGGGTTGTAAACTGGAGAATTGGAGGTCTCTTATGAGTCTGAAGCATTATTATCCTAGGCAGGGTGGCCAAAGAGAACTGGAGAGGAAGAAAATTGTGGTCAGAGATTGGGATACCACAGTTTAAGAGCTGCCATCAACAGCATTGGAAAGCACCCCCACCCTGGCCCTATAGGGAATATACATTCCATTCCACTTGGCCCAGGCCAGTCCCAATTTATATCTGTTATCCTGGCATCTTGGCCAATTTAGCATTTGTCCCAGATTTTTCACTTTCCCACGATGTGTAAGTATTAATAGTTTAAGCAAAATAAGTCAGGATGTTTCTGTTGAGCCATAATTTTTAATTCTTGCTTCTACCTTGCTCTCCTCTACTAGCTTGTGAGATGCATACACAGAGAACCAATTTCTCACTTTAACACAGAGTTAAACCTAACCAACAACCTGTGATAACTTTCCTCCCTTTTCCTAATCTTTTCCATTACAGTATAACTAATATGTCCCTCTCAAGGACAGCATGCTGGGTGTTCACTGATAAAGCAACTGTACTACGCAGACACTAGGAATTAAAGACAACAGACTTATTCTTATCCTGGGTGAGGGGAGGGGAGGAGTATTCAACACTGTGTCTTTTGCTGGACACTGGGGCTGCCAGCTGGGTTTGCCCATGTCAAGGCCTACAAGATACAGGAAGGTGCCAGGCCATCAGCTGCTAGGCCAGTTGCTAGGCCAGTGGGGGTAGGAAATTATGTAAATTTACATGTATGTAAAATGAATTCAGGAAATAGAGGCTGAGGAATCCTGCCATAGAACATACAGCTAGTAGTCTGAATATTCTTGGTACAGTGGTTATGTTATTTATTATATAGTGCAAATATACAACCCTTATATTTTAGTCTTTAAACTTTATTAACTTTTAGAGAGAGGAGAGAGAGAGAGAGATTAACTACCTCCCACATGTGCCCAGACTGGGGATTGAACTGATAACCTGGGTATGTGCCTTGACCAGGAATTGAACCTGCCACCTTTTGTTGTATAGGTTGACACTACAACCAACTGAACCACATAGATCAGGGCAACAACCCTTTATTTTATTTTATTATTTTTCCCTTTTAAAAAAATTGCAACCTGTCCTTTCAACATGTGAGTTCAAAAATGGAAGTGCATAATTAATGAAAAATTAAACACCAAATTTGTCACTCAAGAAAACTGATCATGAATGTTTAACATGAACTAAACATTTGTCAACATTTGCCATGCACATGCATGGGGACATTTATATCACTGACCACAGGAAAACCAGAAGACATAAATCTCTGGGGAGAGCATCTGCATCTACCTCAAAGGTTTGTATTTATTTTAAGAAGACTGTGCCCAAAGATGATGATTTACCAAGGTGCAGCTACAGAGAGAGAGAGAAATTGATTTTAAGGACTTGGCTCACTCAATTGTGGAAGCTTGGCAAATCCAAAATATGATGGGGTGGGCTGACAGGCTGGAGAATCAGGGAGAGTTGCAGTTGGAGTCCAAAGGCAGTCTTCTGAAAGAATTTCTTCTTGCTCAGAGGAGGTCAGCTTTTGTTCTATTCAGGCCTTCAAATGATTGGATGAGGCCCACCCACATTATGGCAGGTAACCTGCTTTACTCAAAAGCCCACTGATTTAAATATTAATATCATCCAAAAAACACCTTCACAGAAACATCCAGACTAATGTTTGATCAAATATATGGGAATCATGGCCCACCCAAGTTGACATACAATTAATATTACATTACTTAATTCCAATAATGGTTCAATTTTTTATCCAATTCAAGGAACAAAAGTAAAGCTTATGGAAATTTATTGATGGAGGTGAAATATCTGACATTATTGAGAAAGCTACTGTAAATTACATTTTAAAATTCAACATTTAGAATAAGTATTTTTGTGGTGATAATTTTTTTCATAGAAGTACAAATTTAGGTGAAGCACAGCACCAGTGTAAAAACAAGGTTCTGACTAAATGCAGAAACATGTGGAAGAGAAATATACTTGGAATTGGTTGTGGTGCACATGTAATTCCTTTTGTGTCTAAACAAGTAAACTATAAAATTATTTCTAGATAGGTAGGAGTGAAGCTGGGAATTTTGGGTTATACTCATGCTTTCCTTATTTCTTTCTTCATGCAGATGTTCCAGTAAAGAGCAATGTCATACCTACCACATTTGACAACCACTGTAGATAATTTTTAAACAAAAAGTGAAAAAATTAAATAACAAACTTATTTTGTATTTATGACAATTTTTTTCTGTAATAATTAGTAACAACCATTATTTTCTTGATTTTTTTTGTCTTTAGTTTTAAAATAATTAGAAATTTTAAGGATTACATTTTAATTTTATTTATTTTTAAAAAGTAGTTTATTAGGGGTCAGAGGATGGCCAGCAGGAAAGCAGTGAGGGAGAGAGTGTGAATGAGGGAGGGAGCAAAAGATTTGTGTGTGGATATGGTGTGTGCGCGTGTGTGTGAGTGAGAGACAGTTAGATCCTGCAGGAGTCTTGGAGGCTGGCAGACCAGGCTCAACTAGACAGAGAGCCCCTGCTACCACTACAAGCACTCCCAGGGAAGCCGTCTGTGGCACAGAAACCACACTATCTTGAAGTAGAGAATTTCTGTGACTAGGAGCCCAGCCTCACCACCACCCACACTGGCCTCAGACACCATACCGGACCCTATAGCTACTCTGGCCAAAGACTTGCTATTTCATCTGCAGACCCACAGACTCTGGGACTCCAGCCTCCCTGGCCACAGGCTCCTGTGACTCCTGGAGTGTGCTCCCCTCCCACCAAGCCCACCACTTCAGCTGCAGGCCCACACTACCCAGAGCAGCGGTTCTCAACCTGTGGGTCGCAAACAATGAAAATACATCCTGCATATCAGATATTTACATTACGATTCATAACAGTAGCAAAATTACAGTTATGAAGTAGCAACGAAAATAATTTTATGGTTGGGAGTCACCACAACATGAGGAACTGTATTAAAGGGTTGCGGCATTAGGAAGGTTGAGAACCACTGACCCAGAGCCTGCCCCCTCCCCCCACCCCCACCCCCCCCCCCCCCGGTGAGTCTCAGAAATGTGACCCTCCAGCCATGGCCACTGTTTCAGCCATAGGCCCTGCGTGACTCAGTGCCTGGACCCTTCAGTAAGAGCAAAAATGGGGAGATAAAGAAACAACCCCCCCCCCAAAGAGAAAAGGAGGAATTGCCAGAAAAGGAACGAAATGAAAAGGAGGCATGCAATATATCAGAAAAAGAATTCAGAGTAAGGGTCACACAGTTCCTTAACTGGCTGGATGAGAAAATCAACAACTTATGTAAGAATCGAGAGGAAATCAAGAATGATATCACTACAATAAGAAACACAATGGAATGTTTCAACAGTAGACTAGAAGAAGCGGAGGACCAAATTAGGGAGTGTTGAGAGTGGCTACAGTGTTCAGACAGGTTCAAGCCTCGGACTAACTTGTGGCAAAGCCACATACAAGTCCCAGCTTGGAGGGCAAAGCCCTTCCAGCACAATTATAGCCAAAAGGTTATGGTTGTAAAATTGACCTTATAGTCTGACCGTGCAGTCCTAGGTAGCTAAGGGATGTGGGTTGCAGGGGGTGCAGCAAGTGCTGCCTAAACAAAGCTTGATAGAGAGCAGAGAAAGGCAACAACAGGAAGGAAGCAGATTTGAAATTTGCAAGAACATTGTAAACATCTTGCCCTTGTTTTGCTTTGTGTGATCTGACTATAAAATAAAGATCCTGCTTACAAGCAGGGTCACTGTTTCCTCATCCAGGCACAGTGATCTTACCTGAACAAAACTGTATTCTCTTGTCTGTCTTCTTTAATCCTTCACCACCTCTCCTCAGGTTCACCCTGGCCATGCTGGACACAGTACAAGGGAGTTAGAAGGCAAGGCAGAATAACATACCCAACTTGAACAGCAATTGGAGAAAAGAATTAGAAAGCAGGAGGAGAGCCTAAGGGAGCTTTGGAACAACATGAAATGAAGTAACATCCATATACTAGGGGTGCCAGAAAGATAAGAAGAGGAGCAAGGATTAGAAAACCTATTTGAAGAAATAATGACAGAAAGCTTTCCTGATTAGGGGAAGAAAAAATTCACACAAGCACAGAGAGTCCAAAAAAGGATGAACCCCAAAAGACCCATGCCAAGACACGTCATAATTACAATGGCAAACATTAACGACAAAGAGAAAATCTTAAACACTGCAGGAGAGAAACAGAAAGTTACCTACAAGGGATCTCCCATTAGATTATCAAATGATTTCTCAACAGAAACACATCAGGCCAGAAGGCAATGGAATGAAGTATACAAAGTGATGCAAAGCGAGGGACTGAATCCAAGAATACTCTATCCAGCAAAGCTATCATTCAAAATTGAAGGGGAAATCAGGAGCTTTGCAGACAAAAAAAAAACAACAAAAACTAAGGGAGTTTATCACTACCAAGCCAACAAAGAAATAAATGCTAAAGGGACTGTTGTAAAAAGAAGAAATAGAAAGGGAGGAAAGAACACAGGCATAAAGAATAAAAATGGCTACAAACAAGTATCTATCAATAATAACCTTAAATGTAAATGGATTAAATGCTCCAATCAAAAGACAGGGTAGCTAAATGGATAAGAAAACATGACCAATATATATACTGTCTACAAGTGACACACCTCAGAACAAGGGACTCACACAGACTGAAAGTGAAGGGATGGAAAAATATTTTTCAGGCAAATGGAAATGAAAAATAAAGCTGAGCCCTAACCAGTTTAGCTCAGTGGATAGAGCATTGGCCTGCGGACTGAAGGGTCCCAGGTTCGATTCCGGTCAAGGGCACGTACCTTGGTTGCGGGCACATCCCCAGTAGGGGGTGTGCAGGAGGCAGCTGATCGATGTTTCTCTCTCATCTATGTTTCTAACTCTATCCCTCTCCCTTCCTCTCTGTAAAAATCAATAAAATATATTTTTTAAAAAGCTGGGGTAACAATACTTATATCTGACAAAATAGACCTCAAAGTGAAGGTTATAACAAGTGATAAAGAAGACCACTTTATAAGACTAAAGGGATCAATACAACAAAAGGATATAACTCCGGTAAATATATGTGCACCCAATGCAGGAGCACCCAAATACATAAAAAAAATTCTGGAAGGTATCAAGGGAGAGATTGACAGCAATACAATCATAGTAGGGGACTGTAATACCCCATTGACATCACTGGATAAATCCTCCAGACAAAAAATCAACAAAGAAACAGCAGTCCTAAATGTCTCACTAGATCAGATGGACTAATTGACATCTTCAGAACATTTCACTCCAAAGCTACGATATATACATTCTTCTCAAGTGCACTTGAGACATTTTCAAAGATAGACCACATATTGGGACACAGGCAAAGTCTCTTCAGATTCAAGAAGATTAAAATCTTATCAAGCACTTTCTCAGATCCCAATGGCATAATATTAGAAATCAACTACAATAAAAACAATAAAAAATTTGAACACTTGGAGGCTACATAGAATGTTATTAAATAATGGTTGGGTTACTTAAGAGATGAAAAAAAGAAATAAAAAACATTTTGGAAACAAATGACAATGAGAACACAACAATCTAAAATCTATGGGACACAGTGAAAGCAGTACTGAGAGGGACGTCAAAAACCAAGAAAAACTGGTAATAAATTATCTAATTCTACAACTTGAAGAATTAGAGAGCAACAAGAAAATCCCAGAGTGAGCAGAAGGAAGGAAATAATAAAGATAAGAGTGGACATAAATGACATAGAGACCAAAAAAACAATACCACAGATAAATAAAACCAAGAGCTGGTTCTTTCAAAGATAAAAAAGATTGATGAACCTCTAGCTAGGCTCACCAAGAAGCAAAGAGAGAGGATCCAAATGAACAAAATCAAAAATGAAAGAGGCGAAATAACAGACCCCACAGAAATACAAAGGATTGTAAAAAAAAAATACCATGAACAAGTCTATTCCAAAACAACTGGTCAACTTGGAAGAAATGGACATATTCCTAGAAAAATACAATCTTCCAAAACTCAATCAGGAAGGAGAGAACCAAGATGGCGGCATAGGTAAACACCTGAAATTGCTGCCTCGCAAAACCACTTCAAAAATACAACTAAAAGACAAAACAAACATCATCCAGAACCACAGGAAGGCTGGCTGAGTAGAAATTCTACAACTAGAAGAAAAGAGTAAAGCATACTGAGACTCAGAGGAGGTGTGGAAGTAAAGTACAGAGGTACAGAGGTGCATGCAGAAAGGGCTGGCAACTGAGGACACAGTTGTCTTTTTCAACCGGGAGGGAGACACAAGCTCCCGACTGCTCTGAACCCCAGTTCCGGGCGAGTCTCTGGGGACACAGACTCATACAGGGAAAAACTGGACTGTCTGGCATTGGGCGGAACTCAAGGGCGGCTTTCTCTCAGAGGTGCTTGCAGTGATTACTGCAGGACACTGAGACCCAGGGCCTCTTAGGGCAGGGCTGAGGATCAGCCATAGCTGTTTGCTCCGCCCTGCTGATCCCCTGAGACCCTGCTCCACCCAAGCTGTGCTCAGAGGCTTTTGCATATGAATGGCCTGGCCCTTTTCAATCTAAAATTACCTAACAAATTGCAGCTGGGTCAGAGAGACCCAGAACATCCAAAAGAAGGCTCAAGGCCCCACAGCAGCTTGCATTGCTTCACAGCTGGGCCTCATCTGGGCACCTCCAAACTCCAAACAAAGAAGAGGAATCTGCAGATATCTCCATAGCTCCTGCTGGGTAGCCTCAGGCAGAGGCTAAATTAGCACCTCCTTAGAGATCCAAGAGCCAGTGTACCCAGTGGTCAGAGTGGGACCATCCAGATTACAACTCCTCAGATCCATAAGGGACACACTCAGGGGGCAGACTCGGAGCACCAAAGCCCCACTGAAGCAAGTCTTGCCCCAGAAAGGTGTCTCTAGCACAGAAGTTCTCCCACTGCAGACACAGCTGATTCTCATAGCCAATTGGCCTGGAGGTCAATTCCTCCCAGTGATACCTACAACAATCAAAGCTTAACTACAACAAGACTGTGCACACAGCCCACAAAGGGGTGCACCAAGAGTGTCCACCTCAGGTAATTGGGGAGGCTGAGCCACTGGGCCCTATAGGACACCTAGCACAGAAAGCCACTCTATCAACACAGGGAAGCAGCCAAAATGTGGAGACAAAGAAACAGGTCACAAATGAAAGAAATGGAGGAAAGCAAACTACTGGGTATAGAGTTCAAAACCACACTTATAAGGTTTTTCAAGAATTTTCTAGAAACCGCTGGTAAATTTAGTGAGACCCTCAAGAAATCTAGTGAGACCCTCGAGGATATGAACAAGGACCAACTAGAAATTAAGCATACACTGACTGAAATAAAGAATATTATACAGAGATCCAACAGCAGACTAGAGGATCACAAGAATCAAGTCAAAGATTTGAAATACAAAGAAGCAAAAAACACCCAACCGGAAAAACAAAAAGAAAAAAGAATCCAAAAATATGAAGATAGTGTAAGGAGCCTCTGGGACAACTTCAAGCGTACCAACATCCGAATTATAGGGGTGCCAGAAGAAGAGAGAGGGCAAGATATTGAAAACCTATTTGAAGAAATGACAGAAAACTTCCCCTACCTGGTGAAAGAAATAGACTTACAAGTCCAGGAAGAGCAGAGAACCCCAAACAAAAGGAATCCAAAGAGGACCACACCAAGACACATCATACTTAAAATGCCAAGAGCAAAAGACAAAGAGAGAATCTTAAAAGCAGCAAGAGAAAAACAGTTAGTTACCTACAAGAGAGTACCCATAAGATTGTCAGCTGATTTCTCAACAGAAACTACGCAGGCCAGAAGGGAGTGACAAGAAATATTCAAAGTGATGAATAGGAAGAACGTACAACCAAGATTACTTTACCCAGCAAAGCTATCATTCAAAATTGAAGGTCAGATAAAGAGTTTCATAGATAAGAAAAAGCTAAAGGAGTTCATCACCACCAAACCAGTATTATATGAAATGCTGAAAGGTATCCTTTAAGAAGAGGAGGAAGAAGAAAAAGGTAAAGATAAAAATTATGAACAACAAATACATATCTATCAACAAGTAAATCTAAAAATCAAGTGAATAAATAATCTGATGAACAGAATAAACTGGTGAATATAATAGAATCAGGGGCATAGAAAGGGAGTGGACTGACTATTCTCGGGGGGAAAGGGATGTGGGGGGGTGCGAGAAGAGACTGGAAAAAAATCGTACACCTATGGATGAGGACAGTGGGGGGGCGGTAAGGGCAGAGGGTGGGGTGGGCACCAGGTGGAGGGGAGCTATGGGGGGAAAAAGAGGAACAACTGTAATAATCTGAACAATAAAGATTTATATAATAATAAAAAACTCAATCAGAAAGAATCCAATAATCTGAATAGGCTGATAACTATGAAGGAAATTGAAGCAGTAATCAAAAAACTTCCAGCAAACAAAAGCTCTGGGCCAGGTGGATTCACAGGGGAGTT
Source organism: Myotis lucifugus (assembly GCF_000147115.1). Lineage (NCBI taxonomy): Eukaryota > Metazoa > Chordata > Mammalia > Chiroptera > Vespertilionidae > Myotis > Myotis lucifugus. Next base: position 5,216,674 of record NW_005871050.1, on the reverse strand, counting down.
TTACCAAACATTCAAAGAAAAACTAAAACCTGCCATCCTCAGACTATTCAAAAAAATTCAAGAGGAAAGAACACTTCCAAGCTCTATCTGTGAAGCCAGCATTACCCTAATTCCAAAATCGGATAAAGACACTACAAAGAAAGAGAATTATAGGCCCATAACACTGATTAACATAGATGCTAAAATCCTCAACAAAATTCAAGCAAATCAGATCCAGCATTATATTAGAAAGATAATACACCATGACCAAGTGGGATTTTTTCCAGGGATGTAAGGATGGTACAATATCCGCAAATCAATAAATGTGATACACCATATAAACAAATTGAGAGACAAAAATCACATAATCATCAATTGATGCAGAAAAAGCATTTGACAAAATCTAACACCCTTTCTTGATAAAAACTCTCAGCAAAGTGGGAATAGAGGGAGCATATCTCAACATGATAAATGCCATATATGACAAACCTACAGCCAACATCATACTCAATCGGCAAAAACTAAACTCATTTCCCCTAAGAACAGGAACAAGACAGGGATGCCCACTTTCACCACTCCTGTTTGACATAGTACTGGAGTGCTAGCCATAGTGATTAAACAAGAAGAAGAAATAAAAGGCTACCCAAATTGGAAAAGAAGGTGTAAAACTGTCATTATTTGCAGATGACATGATATTGTACATAGAAAACCCTAAAGACTCCATAAAAAAGCTATTAGACTTAATAATTGAATTCTGCAATGTAGCAGGATACAAAATTAACACCCAGAAATCAATGACTTTTTAAATAAATCAATAATAAACTCACAGAAAGAGAAACAAACAAAAAAAATCCCATTTACCATTGCACCAAAAAAATAAGATACCTAGGAATAAACTAAACTAAGGAGGTAAAAGACCTGTATTCGGAAAACTACAGGACATTGAAAAGAAAGATAGAGAAAGACATAAACAAATGGAAGAATATACTATCTTCATGGATTGGTAGAATCATCATCATCAATATGTCCATACTACCCAAAGTAATCTATAGATTCAATGCAATCCCCATTAAAATGCTAATGGAATATTTCACAGACCTAGAACAAACCCTCCAAAAATTCATATGGAATAAAAAAAGACCCTGAATAGCTGCAGTAATCCTGAGAAAGAAGAACAAAGTTGGAGGGATCACAATACCAGATATCAAGCTACATTACAAAGCCACTGTTCTCAAAACAGCCTGGTACTTGCCCAAGAACAAACATATAGACCAATGGAACAGAACAGAGAACCCAGAAATTGACCCAAGCCATAAGTTATGTTCAATTAATATTTGACAAAGAGGCAAACCATACAATGGAGTCAAGACAGTCTTTTCAATAAATGGTGTTGGAAAAATTGGACAGATACATGCAAAATAATGAAACTAGACCACCAACTTACACCATACACAAAAATAAACTCAAAATGGATAGGACTTAAACGTAAAACAGGAAACCATAAAAATCATAAAAGAATCCACAGGCAGAAAAATATCAGACATATGATGTAGCAATATCTTTACCAATACAGCTCCTAGGACAATGGAAACTAAGGAGAAAATAAACAAATGGGACTACATCAAAATATAAAGCTCCTGCACAGCAAAAGAAATCATCGACAAAACAACAAGAAAACCCACTGCATGTGAAGACATACTTGCCAATGTAAACTCTGTTAAAGGTCTAATCTCTGATAAAAGTCTAATCTCCAATATTTATAGGGAACTCATACATCTTTACAAAAGGAAGGTAAACAATCCAATAAAAAAATGGGCAAAGGACCTAAATAGACATTTTTCAAAAGAGGACATACCGAAGGCCAAGAGACATATGAAAACATTCTCAAGGTCACTAATCATCTGAGAGATGCAAATCAAAACAACAATGAGGTACCATCTCACACCTGTCAGAATGGCCATCATCAACAAATCGACAAATGACAAGTGCTGGCGAGCATGTGGAGAAAAAGGAACCCTTGTGCACTGCTGGTGGGAATGCAGACTTGTGCAGCCACTGTGGAAAACAGTATGGAGTTACCTCAAAAAATTCAAAATGGAACTCCCATTTGACCCACTGATTCCACTTCTAGGAATATATCCCAAGAAACCAGAAACACCAACCAGAAAGGACATATGCGCCCCTATGTTCATAGCAGCACAATTTACAATAGCTAAGATTTGGAAACAGCCTAAGTGCCCATCAGCAGATGAGTGGATTAAAAAACAGTGGTACAACTACACAATGGAATACTACACTGCTGTAAAAAAGAAAGAACTCTTACCATTCGCAACAGCATGGATGGATATGGAGAAGTTTTTGCTAAGCATAATAAGCCAGTCGGAGAAAGGTAAATATCACATGATTTCATTCATTTGTGGAATATACTAGTAAACTGATGAACAAAAATAGATCCAGAGACAGAGAAGCATCAAACAGACCCTCAGACCTCAGAGGGAAGATCAGGGGAGGGTGTGTGTGTGTGGGGGGGGGAGGCGGGTAAGAGATCAGCCAAAGGACTTGTATGCATTCATATAAGCATAACCAATGGACACAGACACTAGGTGGGTGACAGCATGTGCTGGGTGTTTGGGGTGGCTGGGGAGAGGTCAGTGGGGGAAAAGGAGACATATGTAATACTTTAAACAATAAAGATTTTTTAAAAAAGAACAGAAAAATATAGTTTATTAATTTTTAGAGAGGAAGGGAGAGGGAAAAACATCGATGTGAGAGTGCACTCCATTACTTTTCTCCGGATGGCCCCCAACAGGGTGGGGTTTGGAAATGAGAATGTGCCCTGACCCGGAAAGCCACTAGAAATCTTTCGGTGCCTGGGAATGTTACCCCACCCACCTCAGCCCCACAAGGCCAGGGCAATTTTTTTTTATTTTTAATTCTTATATAATAACTGACGCCGACGACAGTGCTATGACACGCACTGACACCAGGGGTAGACGCTCAGCACAGTAGCTGCCCCCTAGTGGTCAGTGCACTCCCGCAGGGGAAGCGCTGCTCAGCCAGAAGCCGGGCTGATGGCTGGCAAGCGGAGGGGTGGTGGTGGGACCTGCCTCCGTGGTAGCGCTAAGGATGTCTGACTGCAGTGAGTTGGATATCCCCCGAGGGCTCCCAGACTGTGAAAGGGCACAGGCTGGGCTGAGAGACAGTTCTACTCTCCCCGCCTCCCCCCCCCCCAACCCCCCAGTGTATCAATGTCATGCACCGGGCCTCTAGTATATTTATAAAATATTTCATATATGAACCAGATTTTTACTTACCAAACAAAGGTATTATATCTTGCCCTGGCCAGTGTTTTTCAGTGGTTAGAGCATCAGCCATGCACCTAAGTATCTTGAGTTCGATTCCTAGTCAAGGGCCTGTACCTGGGTTGTAGGTTCAATCCCTGGCCCTGGTCTGGTTGTCTGTGGGAGGCAACCAACCGATGTGCCTCTCTCACATCAATGTTTCTCACTCTCTGTCTTTCCCCCTCCCTTTCACTCTCTCTAAAAGTCAATGGAAAATATCCTTGGGTGAGGATTAACAACAACAAAAAAAGTATTATGTCTTACAGGTTGCACTCTCTTGCTGTTTTAAATTTTAGACACAAGTAAAAGCCCCAAGTTGTCACACAGTGTGACAGGATTGAAAATAGTACTCTGTCTTTACAGTCATGGGGCTATCACTCTTTATTTCAAATCTCCTTTAAAATACAGAAATATGTGGTAACACAGAGGTTAACAGAAAAAAACTGCAAGCTAGAAGCAAAGTTCTGAAGTGCTGGGTGCCTAATTTAGTAACAAATGGGGGTAGCTGAGTCTGCATGTGTCACAGGCTGAATGTATAACCAGAAGTTCTCTGAACTAACTTCCCAGTGGAACACATGTTTCTTAAAAGGATAATAAAAAGGTGCTGATATGAACTTCAAAGTTTATTCCAAATATAAATGCATTCATATGTTCACTGAAAGATATGTAAAACATGTTTATAGTAGCAATATTTGTAATAACCCAAACCTAGAAACTCCCCATATATCCATCAACAGGGGAATGGGTAAGAAGTCTTAGAGACCAGAAGGCTAGTGTGAAGAATTGTTTAAGGCCAAAATATGGAACACATAACAATGGTATTATCATTTATTGTAGCAAACACTATGCTAGGCACTTTTGTATTCTTTTATTTAAGCCTCACCTGTGATGGAGATATTATCCTCATTTGACATATGAGGAAACAGGCACACAGAGGTTAAGGATACTGTCCAAAGTCATAACTCTAGTTAGTGATGAACTCAGAATTTGAACTCAGATCTCAGTTCAAAGCCCAAATGTAATGTTTCCATTATAGGCTGTTGCTTCTCCATGATACATAGGGGAGGCAGAGAAACTAAGGAAGTATGGAGTTCACACATTCATATACTAGTATGCTAAAATTAATAACTGCTACTATTTCTGGAGCACCTACTATGTGGCAAGTACTATGCTAGGTGCTTTACATAAGTGATTTTTACAATTCTCATAATAACCTTTGACAGCAGAAATTATTATTCTCATTTTTTAGATGAAGAGACTGAGGCTCAGAGAAATTTAATGACTTTCTCAGTTTCATGAGTCTCCCATCATCCCATATTCCTCAGTAGTCTTATCATGGATGCCACCAACTATGTACTCCACATTATGGTGGGTGATGGAGCTATACAGATGAGTACATTAGGAAAGGAACAATTGTTATTTGCTTACCTGACATTTGAGCACAGGAGAATATTTTTTCTCCAGTTCCATATAGGGACTTGTGGAGGCAAAAATAAACATCAGTAATAGCAATAGTTCCCATTTATTGATTGTGCATTGTTCTAAGTGCTGTACCATATAAATTGTTTTAAAAAGGCACTGTACAATATAACATGTAAACAACAGGCCAAAATGGAGTCCCTTTTGCTAAGCCACACCACCAAACAAAAACTTAGTAACTAACAGTTTCAGCCTCTCTCAGGAATAAAAATTTAAAACAATCAGTCTGGAAATTCCTGGTCATTAGGTAGGTAAACTGCCTGATTAGACTCCTTGCCTTCCCCAAGTGATGGAGACCTTGCCTGAAATAATCCATTCCTAACTTCTTAGTCCCACCCTCTTTCTGCTTATATAAACCTTGAATTCTGTACAACTCATTGGAGAGCCCTTCTAGTTCTGGGATGCTGCTGATTCATGAGTTATTTTTCTTGGCAAAATTTATTACCAGTCCAATCCCTTTATACTCTTCTTTATAAATTGAATTTATTGGGGTGACATTGGTTACTAAAATTATGTAGGTTTCAGGGGTACATCATCTGTATAATCTCTATATATAAAAGCCCAGCTACCGAATGGCAGAATGACCAGAACGACCAGTCGACCAGTCGCGATGATGCGCACTGACCACCAGGGGCAGACACTCAATGCAGGAGCTGTCCCCTGGTGGTCAGTGTGCTCCCACAGGAGCTGATCCCGCAGGCCACGCCCCCCACCAGTGCACCAATCTGTGCACTGAGCCTCTAGTGAACAAAATAAAATAGAAACAGACTCATAGCTACAGAGAAATGACCGACAGCTGTCAGAGGGGAGTGAGTAGCAGGGCTGGGTGAAAAAGGTAAAGGGATTAAACAAAGAAACCAAACACACACACACAAAAACTGTCTCATAGACCAGTGGTTGGCAAACTCATTAGTCAACAGAGCCAAATATCAACAGTACAACAATTGAAATTTGTTTTGAGAGCCAAATTTTTTAAACTTAAACTATATAGGTAGGTACATTGTTATTAACTTAATTAGGGTACTCCTAAACTGGCCTTTGCTAAAAATGTCCTCAATCTGATTGAGGTACATTTGCTGAGGTCGACCCCTTCCAACTCTCCCCTCCACACTCGTCTTGTATACTTGTTTTGTCTATCTTTTGTCACCCGAGCGCAATTTGCGGACACGACTAGCACTAACCACTGCACAACGAGACTGCTGACTGACTGGCTCACTCAACGCATGCATGAATCGCGTGCACCTCCCCCGCACTGAGTATCACCCGATGGACAGACACCCCCCACTCTTCTAACGCCACTTCTTCAAAATAGACTCGCCCAGGCTGAAAACCGACTTCTGCGCATGGGCCACGAAGTTTCAATCGCACTGTACGTGCGCGCCCGCATGTGGTATTTTGTGGAAGAGCCACACTCAAGGGGCCAAAGAGCTGCATGTGGCTCGCGAGCCGCGGTTTGCCGACCACTGTCATAGACAGACAACAGTATGGTGATTACCAGAGGGGAGAGGGGTGGGAGGAGGTAGGAGAGGGTAAATGGAGGATAAATGGTGGTGGAAGGAGTTTCATGAATTAGTAAAGGCAATTAGATCTTCAGATTTAATATTCAGCTGAATATTGTTCTTCAACACACACACAGTGGGGCCTTGACTTACAAGTGTTCCGACTAATGAGTTTTTTGAGATACCAGCTGTCTCTCGGCAGATTTTTTGCATTGAGTTGATAGAGTAATTTGAGTTAACGAGCTCCTTAACGAGCTCGGTCTCGGAACGAATTAAACTCGTAAGTCAAGGCCCCACTATATAACACACATATACATAGATATACACATGTATATCATGTCCTTTACTACTCACAAGGCTCCTATTAATAATCTCATTTTACAGAGAGAAAATACAAACTTAGAGTCTGATTTGCACAAGGTCACAGAGCAGTTAAGTGTTCCCCTTCGATTTGTATGTACCCTGATCTGGTTGACTCTAGGGCTCTAGGTCTCAACTCTGACAACCAGCTAAAGATTTTTGTGAGAATTGGGCCACAAGTCAGGAAAATGGAGTCCACAATGCAGTTCAAGGTGTTGGGGAGAGGACGCCGGGCAAGTGGAATCATGTGGTGACTGAACCCTTTGGAGCTGGAACAGGTCTTCTTAGGGCCACTAGGAAGAAATGCGGGCGGCCGTAGGTTTGGAAATGTGGGAGCCATCTAAACGGGAGACTGGGGGAAAGAGGGTTAAAAGCTGCACGTGCAGAGAACCGTCTCCACTTCTTCCACATGAAAATTCCCAGGGCCACTACGTGACCATGGAAATCCGCAGACAGAGGCGCGCGGGGAGCGCGGGGCAGGCGTGTGGGCGGAACGCAGGGGCGGGGCGGCGCGCAGGGGGCGGGCTCAGGGGCGGAACTTGCTTCCCAGCGCGGAGCTGTGGGGACAACGGTTGAAAAGAGCATTGGGCGAACCTCTCCGCTTCCTGCAGGCTCCGCCTCTTGCTCGCCTCCGCCCCCTCTTCGGCGCTGCGCCGGCTTCTTCCTCTTCAGGTTGCCCTCCGCCCGGTGCGTTTACCGGTTCCGTTATGGCGACTCGCAGCCCCAGCGTTGTGGTGAGCAGCTTGGCTCGTCCGGCCCGGGCCGGGGGAGCCAGCCCATGAGGCACGGGGCCTGCGGTGCGGGCGTGGGTAGGGTGGCCCAGGGTGACCCGGGGAAGCCCGGGAGCGGGGTGGAGGGGGGGGGCGGCCGTAGCTTTCTGGGTTCAGCTTTACGTCACACCACGGCGGCGGGGAGCGGAATGGGGAGGCCGGGGTGGGTGCCTCCTTTGCAGCGTCCTGGAAAGCGTGTGGAAGAGTGTGTGTGTGTGTGTGTGTGTGTGTG
>NW_005871050.1:5169832-5208753 GCF_000147115.1 Myotis lucifugus | reverse complement strand
GTTTTCATCTAGTTCAGCAAATATTTGTGCCTCCCTGATCCCGACCGGACTCTTGGTAGCGGTAACCATGTTTACATTTTTACTCACGAAGGAAATAATGAAATGATATTAGGTAATTTTGCTTGCGTAGAGGTGACACGCCTGGAATTCAGATATGCTTGAAACCGTATCCCATGCTCTTTGAGGCTGCAGGGGACAAAAAAAAGGTCTATCTCATCCTTATCTTCAGGGACATTCATTCCATAAGCAGCCTCTCACATCGTCTCCAACCTCATTGGTTCCTTTTCTTATTTCTAGAACAAACCAAGCTGCTCCCCTTCCCCCCTCACCTTTCTGATCATGCTCGTTAAAATAGCCAACCCCTCCCAACACTTAGCCTGCATCAACATCATTTTGTATTGCTCAAGCAGTTTCCTGATTACCTGTTGACTGTCTCCTAATAAAACATAAACTTTATAAGGGAAGGAATCACCACTGTAACCCTGCCTTTATAGTACAGCGTTTGACATGTAAGACATTCTGAGAAATGGTTTGTTGAATGAATACTTTAATAATGTTTAAAAAATTTTTATTGATTTTTATAGAGAGGAAAGGTGAGGGGGAGAGCAAAACATTGATCAGCTGTCTCCTGCATTCTCCCCAACTAAGGATTGAACCGAAACTCAGGCTTATGCCCTGACTGGGAATCCAACCAGTGACCTTTTGGCGACCTTTTGGTGCTTAGGATGTGGCCCAACCAACTGAGCCACACCCACCAGGGCAATAAAAATAATTTACCATTTGAGCCCTATAAAAGAAAGGATTCCATTTCTTACTAGGCATTGTGAGTTCAGGTAAAGATCAGTGTTCTTTTATTTTTTAAATCCTCACTTGAGGACATGTTTATTGATTTTTTTTAGAGAGAGAGAGAGAGAGAAAGAGAGATACGAGAGAATTATCAATCGGTTGCCTCCCATATGAATCTGGACCAGGGATTGAACCCAAAACCTAGGTATGTGCCCTGACTGGGAATGAACCTGAAACCTTTTGGTGCAAGAGAGGATGCTCCAACTAACTGAGCTGCAGGGGACAAAAAATGCTCTGGCCTGGGCAAGAGCAGTGTTCTTAATGGAATCTGGCCCAGAAATTAGTTGTGTGGCGTTGGGCAACTTATTTCACTTTTTGGCTTAAGTGTTATAGGGGAGAAAAAATAATTTCCCTTCTACCTGCTAAATTCTTCTGCTGGACTAATAATCAAATTAGCATGAGACAGTAACCAAAGAAAATGACCAAATTTATTAAGTATGTACATACAGGGGTTCCATAGTAATTGAGGCTTATATGTGATCTTGAGCTAAGGAGAAGAGGGAGTTGTGGTTTGGGACTTCAAAGTAGGATGGCAATTTGCAGGGAGATAGAAAAGTAAATGTTTGGTAAATAAACATTTGCTGGGCCATCTTTAACAATGGGACACAGAATCCTGTCTGTTACACTTAATTCATATTAAACTATAGCTGTCTATGATGATTGCTCCCCTCTATCTAAATTCTTTTAGGTAGTTCCAGGGAAGGTCAAAGGTTTTTCCTGAGTCTTTTTTTTCTTGAAAATAATGAGTTTATAGTAATATACCCAAAAAGTCTATTTTGGGGTGGCAAATTCTGTTTCATCTTGGTGTTCTTAGGTATAACTGAAGTGTTAGCTACCTCATGGTATTATTGAAAGGATTATAAGATGATTTATGGGAATCAACCTTTGTGTGGGTCCTGACTGGTAATAGTAATAATAGTTACCATTGTGTTTACCTACATGGGCCTACCCTCAAAACATCCCTGTAAAAGTAATATGATTATTACCATTTTACAGAGAAGGAATCTTTCAAGCTTCAGAGAGGTTAAGTAATTTAACCTCAACATAACATACCCACATCACACAGTTATTAAGAGGAGCTCAGATTTAAACCTAGGTCTCTTTAAGAGCCCATGCACTTGCCAAACCGGTTTGGCTCAGTGGATAGAGCGTTGGCCTGTGGACTGAAAGGTCCCAGGTTCGATTCCAGTCAAGGGCATGTACCTGGGTTGCGGGCACATTACCATTTTACAGAGAAGGAATCTTTCAAGCTTCAGAGAGGTTAAGTAATTTAACCTCAACATAACATACCCACATCACACAGTTATTAAGAGGAGCTCAGATTTAAACCTAGGTCTCTTTAAGAGCCCATGCACTTAAATGTTATACTAGTAGTAGGTACTCAAAAAATGGTGGGGATTGTTTTTATTCAGTTGCTGAAGAAGTTGGATGCTTTTACCTTTGGGTATGATACCTGCCCCAGCATAGGGTGAATTATTATGGCTAGAACTGGCTGGTGCTAGTTTATCTTTTTGTTTATCTTTTTGATTTGCAAATTCCTGTTCTATTTTTTATTTCCTTCCCAGAAATTGTTTGCATGTTAGCAATAGTGCTTGCTATGTATTGGTTACAGTTTGATATTTAGAAAATAATTTATGAGGCTCAAGAGAGGTTGAGTATCTTGCCGAAGATCACTCAGCAATGCTAGGATATGAATCTTAAGTTATCTGGCCCCAGAGTCTGTTCTTAACATCTTTACTTTTAAGTTAGTAGTGACAGTTGTGGCTAATTATTTATAACTAGAGAGGCCCGATGCACGAAATTTGTGCAAGGGGCTCGGCCCTCACAGCCCCAGCTTCGTCTGGAAGGACATCTGGTTTAATTAGCATATTACGCTTTTAGTATTATAGATTATTTAGTCAGGCATTGAGGTAAATATTTTGCAGACATTATTGAATGTAACTGTCCCAAAGTTACATAATAGGTATCTGTGAGGTAGATAAACACTAGTATGACCTTGGAGGCACAAATTGGTGAAGTAACATGCCCAACATCACTTCGATGAAATTGTCCCCCAGATATGCTTGATATAACCCATGCTGCTTATAACTGTCATTAAACTGCCAGGATAAGTTTGGATATAGTTGAACTAAGAGCAAACTCCTGGAGTTTTGCAAATTGATGTAAAACATCAAATATGCATTATGTGGATATTATATTTTCTAAATTTCAGGATGGTAATGTTAGAAATGTAATCCTGTACTAACCAGATTTAAATCTTACCCTACCAATAATTTTTACAGAATTGATAAAATAGTGCATTTTTTGATCCACAATCCTATCATTTTTTTAGAGAGAGAGAAGAGGCAGAGAGAGAGAGAGAGAGAGAGAAACATTGATTGGCTGCCTTCCATATGCAACCCAACTGGGGATCAAACCTGTAACCCAGGTATGTGCCCTGACCGGGAATTGAACCTGCAACTTTTTTTGGTGTACAACCAGCTGAGCCACCCAGCCAGGGCTACCCTATTTTATTTATAACAGGGTTTAGACCAGTGATGGCGAACCTATGACACGCGTGTCAGAAGTGACACGCGAACTCATTTTTTTGGTTGATTTTTCTTTGTTAAATGGCATTTAAATATATAAAATAAATATCAAAAATATAAATCTTTGTTTTACTATGGTTGCAGATATCAAAAAATTTCTATATGTGACACGGCACCAGAGTTAAGTTAGGGTTTTTCAAAGTGCTGACATGCTGAGCTCAAAAGGTTCGCCATCACTGGTTTAGACTGACAATAGTGTAGACCAAAATTATTATTTGTGACCACCAAAAAATGGAGCAGATCATTTGGAGGGTTTTATTCTGCAAATTGAGTAATGTAGCACATAGTTATAGATCCATTTTAATTGTTTTCCATTATTTGTATCTGTGTATTGTAGGAAGTCCTTTGTAAGGAGGTGGGAAAAAAGACAAAAGGACCAATCACATTAGCAGAGAAGAGGGGCCATGGAATTTTCTGTAGTTCATTAGGCAGTAACTGGGCCATGCCATTTTCCCCTGTGTGAAGAGATGCTAAAGATGAACTATATATTCTTCTTTCTTTCTGTAATTTTATATTGTGTGGATTCAGTAAATTTATATGTTCTGAAATTATCAACCATCATCATTAATATCAATCAATATTTTTCTTGCCAGTGATAACCAAATTGCTAGCATTTAGAATAATTTGCAACTAATAAGAATTCAGACAGATACTTCAAATTGCTATGGAATTACTATCTTCCACACTGTGATTCTGATAATTGATAGGTATATACTTTTTGCCCAGAATGAATATACTTATTATTCCACAGTGCACACTAATAAAAGGAAAGACCATAGTGTTGGATAAATTTATGTCCTTGCACATATAGTAGTTATGAGCCCACTTATCTAGGAGCAGCTAATAATTTATCCCTGAATTAAATAGGTAAGAATGCTGATTTTAATTTTATAATGCTTACATTGTTATAAAATTTTTAATTCTTTAACCATTAGAAGGGAGGGCAAGCAAGTTATATGTGTAATTTATTTGTAAGATTCATAAAATTGGAAGATGAATACACTACTAGCTTAAATTACTTTCACATTTAGGAATATGTGTATCAGTAATTCATAATTTTGGTTTTACGATACTCTGATATTGCATATTATCTTAAGGGGATGACATATCTGCTTTAGTGTGTTTTGAGAATTTTAAAGCATCCTATATAATAAAAAGGTAAAATCAAATTGACCCTAACAGCAGAGCGACTGGGAATGACTGGTCACTATGACACACACTGACCACCAGGGGGCAGACGCTCAATGTAGGAGCTGCCCCCTAGTGGTCAGGGTGTTCCCACAGGGGGAGCTCTGCTCAGCCACAAGCCAGGCTGACGGCTGCCAGTACAGCGGTGGTGGTGGGAGCCTCTCCCGCCTCCTCAGCAGTGCTAAGGATGTCTGACTGCAGCTAGGCCTGCTCCCCGCTGGCAAGTGGACATCCCCCGAGGGCTCCTGGGCTGCCAGAGGGATGTCTGACTGCCATCTTAGGCCCAATCCCCCGGCGAGCGGGCCTAAGCCAGCAGGTGGTCATTCCCCGAGAGGTCCCAAACTGCCAGAGGGCATAGGCCGGGCTGAGGGACCCTCGGAGTGCACAAATTTTTGTGCACCGGGCTTCTAGTCCAGTGATGGCGAACCTTTTGAGCTCCGCGTGTCAGCATTTTGAAAAACCCTAACTTAACTCTGGTGCCGTGTCACATATAGAAATTTTTTGATATTTGCAACCATAGTAAAACAAAGATTTATATTTTTGATATTTTATATATTTAAATGCCATTTAACAAAGAAAAATCAACCACAAAAATGTCATAGGTTCGCCATCACTGTTCTAGTCTGAATATAAAAGGTAAAAATATAAAAATATGCCACCTAGCAATTTCTGCCCATTCTAGTAGCTTAGAAATGTTGGTTACTAGGAAAAAAAATTAAGATCTGTTTTATCTATTATCGTATATCTTTTAACTCATATAGCTCATTTTAAGACTCACTTCTTCATTTCCATTCAGTCTTGTTTGGACCCAAAAACATTGTCATTTTTTTTTTTTACCACAGAGACTTAAGCAATCCTAGTCACAGATGATAAATTGATGTTGCAAGTGTTATCTTAGCTCGAGTTAAATTCCTTGCTCACTATAATTTTATATAATATATCTTTGTAATTAGAATTTTTATGTATATTTTTCAATCTTTCATATTAATAAAAGTACCTGTCTGGATTTTATCATTAACAAGTGTATTACAGGTAGGTTAGAATTTGAGAGCTGTGTTCTAAAGCTCTGAAGAGATGTATTCAGATTTCTGATATGTCTGGCTAAGTGTTAAGTAGCTCAGAGCTATTAACCTATCCTTTGATTTCCAGTTCAGCCAGAAATGGCAATAATGGGAAAGGTGGATCTGGAAAGAAACTCCATTTTCATTTGTCACCACTTGTGGTACCTCCAGAGCGTTCTCCCCAAATATTTTAGGGTTGGGTCCTCCCCAGAGCCATCCAGAACCTTCTTTGTGATCACTAGCCATTTTATGTTAAGTTTTTGTTATGGAATAAATGTTTGTTCCCACCCCCTCCCCCCCATATGTCTTGAAGCCCTAACATCCCCAACATGATGGTATTTGGAGATGGGCCTTTGGTAGAAAATTAGGATTAGAAAAGGTCATGAGGTTGGGTCCCTTGTCTTTTTATTTTTTAATTTTTATTGATTTCAGAGAGGAAGAGAGATTGATCGGCTGTCTCCTGCACGCCCCCTACTTGGGATTGAGCCTACAACCCAGGCATGTGCCCTTGACCGGAATTGAACCTGGGACCTTTCAGTCTACAGTCTGATGCTCTATCCACTGAGACAAACCAGCTAGGGCAAAGGTCCCTTGTCATTTAAGAAAAAAGGGAGCTCCCTTCCCCAACCCCATCCTCCAGTCTGGATTTATAGGAGAAGGTAGCCCCCAATGTGAAAGGTAGCTACTTACAATTAAGAAAAGAGGCTTCAGCCCTAGCTGGTTTGGCTCAGTGGATAGAGTGCCAGCCTGCAAACTGAAGGGTCCTGGGTTCAATTCCGGTCAAGGGTATGCATGCCTGGTTGTGGGCTTGATCCCCAGTAGGGGGCATGCAGGAGGCAGCCAATCAATGATTCTCTCTCAACATTAATGTTTCTATCTCTCCTTCTCCCTTCCTCTCTGAAATCAATAAAAATATATTTAAAAAAAAGAAAAGAAAAGAGGCTTCAGAATGAAACCTACTTTGTTGGCACCTTGATCTTGGACTTCCCAGCTTCCAAAGCTGTGAGAAATAAATTACTATTGTGTAAGCCACCCAGTCTATGATATTTTGTTACGGCATCCTAAGCAGACTAATATTATTCTTTTAGAAGGTATCAGTAATAACCACATGCTTAGATATGTAACACCAAGTCACAAATAATAAAACAGATATGACTTACATTCATACAGAAAGTGGATACTACTGTTACCTAGGTGACTTAGAAGGCTGTGCTAATTCAGTGTCAGAGATATGCCAGTCTACTCAATTTACAACCTAGGCAACAGAATATAATAACTTTGAGCTTGATATTTCTTTTGGAAGGAGTCACTGGTGTTGGGTGACCTTGGGTTCCAGGTTTATCTTTAGTGTACATATAACTGCCTTGACAATCAAAAGTTTGTGGGCTTGTCAAATTAGATTTGGGTACAATTTATAAGCTTTATTGTGCCATATAGTTAGTCCCATGTGTGTATGTATGTATGTATGTATGTATACCTTTTCTACTATATTGCAAACTTTTTGAGTACTACAAATTAATAATCTTTGTATCCCTCTACAAATATTGCACAGTGCCTTAATCAAGGTGGATACTAAATGCATTTTAATGTAATTGAGTATATATATATTTTTTAAATATATTTTTTATTGATTTTTTTACAGAGAGGAAGGGAGAGAGATAGAGAGTTAGAAACATCGATAGAGAGAAACATCGATCAGCTGCCTCCTGCACACCTCCTACTGGGGATGTGCCCGCAACCAAGGTACATGCCCTTGACCGGAATCGAACCTGGGACCCTTGAGTCCACAGGCCGACGCTCTATCTACTGAGCCAAACCGGTTACGGCTAATTGAGTATATTGAAATCCCTTCCTATCAAAGCAGCCACTGCATTGTTAACTAATCCACATTAGATAAGGTTAATTAATATTAGATATTAACCAATATCAGATGGGACAAATAGCTTCTAAGATTAAAGGGCACCAAGTATATGTCTAGCTCTTGTAGAGATTGAGGTTATGGGCCTATTTAATCTGAAGCTTTGGTGTTTGGGATGATTAAAACAAGTTCCTGTTTATTGGATTGTATCTTACATTATTTCGTCTCTTTGGTCTAGGTGCAGGTGAGGCTTCTGAGTGAGTTTGAGTGCCCCCTTAAACTCCCACAATACTTAGCAGTTTAATACTCTGTCTTATGATTATTCATGTACATGTCATGTCTTTTACTATACTGTACGCTCTTTGAGGGTAGCCGTGTTAATGTTTACCTAATTCTCTGTAGTCTGTAAAACATAGTAGGTACTCAAGTATTTGAGTATTAGTAATAATACAGGTCTGAGTAAGGACCTCACCATATAAAATTAGTATTCTAATATTTGATCATTAACTATGAATTTATTTTTTTCCATTGATTTTTAGGGAGAATGGAAGACAGAGGGAAAGACAGAGAGAAACACATCGATTGGTTGCCTCCTGTAAGAGCCCTGACCAGGGCCCAGGCCAGGGAGGAGCCTGCAACCAAGGTACATTCCCCTGGCCAGAATTGAACCTGGGACCCTTTGGTCTGCAGGCCTATGCTCTATCCACTGAGCAAAACTGGCTAGGGCATGAATTTAAAAGACTTGGATTTTTCATTAAGTGTAAAATTGGTGCTTTGTCATCATTTAAATAAGTTGCTCCTTATTTAACTTTTTAAATATTTTTAAATTTAATTTTATTATTATTTTTTAATTAAATCTTTATTGTTCAGATTATTACAGTTGTTCCTCTTTTTTCCCCCATAGCTCCCCTCCACCTGGTTCCACCACACCCTCTGCCCTTACCCCCCCCCCCCCACTGTCCTCATCCATAGGTGTACGATTTTTGTCTAGTCTCTTCCCGTACCCCCCACACATCTTTCCCCCTGAGAATAGTCAGTCCACTCCCTTTCTATGCCCCTGATTCTATTATATTCACCAGTTTATTCTGTTCATCAGATTATTTATTCACTTGATTTTTAGATTCACTTGATAGATATGTATTTGTTGTTCATAATTTTTATCTTTACCTTTTTCTTCTTCTTCCTCTTCTTAAAGGATACCCTTCAGAATTTCATATAATCCTGGTTTGGTGGTGATGAACTCCTTTAGCTTTTTCTTATCTGTGAAGCTCTGTATCTGACCTTCAATTTTGAATGATAGCTTTGCTGGGTAAAGTAATCTTGGTTGTAGGTTCTTGGTATTCATCACTTTGAATATTTCTTGCCACTCCCTCTGGCCTGCATAGTTTCTATTGAGAAATCAGCTAACAATCTTATGGGTACTCCCTTGTAGGTAACTAACTGTTTTTCTCTTGCTGCTTTTAAGATTCTCTCTTTGTCTTTTGCTCTTGGCATTTTAACACTTGGAGTGCGGGAAACGAGTTAAGTCGGCTCGCGTGAATTGCGCGTACTCCGCGGGAGCCGTCTTTAACTCGGTTCATATAGATTTGCGGTGGAGTGCGGGAAACGTGTAAACTCGGGCCGATTGTAACTGCGTATTACCAAATATTTGTTTGTAATCCACCCTTTTGGTGGATGGAACAAAACCAAAAGACAGAGCCATCTTATATTTTGGCGGGAAATTCACCCGCACTCCAAGTGTTAATTATGATGTGTCTTGGATTCCTTTTGTTTGGGGTTCTCTGCGCTTCCTGGACTTGTAAGTCTATTTCTTTCACCATGTAGAGGAAGTTTTCTGTCATTATTTCTTCTAATAGGTTTTCAATATCTTGCTCTCTCTCTTCTTCTGGCACCCCCATAATTCGGATGTTGGTACGCTTGAAGTTGTCTCAGAGGCTCCTTACACTCTCTTCATATTTTTGGATTCTTTTTTCTTTTTGTTTTTCCGGTTGGGTGTTTTTTGCTTCTTTGTATTTCAAATCTTTGACTTGATTCTTGTGATCCTGAGCCAAACCGGTTTCGGCATGACCTGTTTCTTTGTCTCCGCATTTTGGCTGCTTCCCTGTGTTGATAGAGTGGCTTTCTATGCTAGGTGTCCTATAGGGCCCAGTGGCTCAGCCTCCACAATTACCTGAGGTGGACACGCTTGGTGCACCCCTTTGTGGGCTTTGTGCACAGTCTTGTTGTAGTTAAGCTTTGATTGTTGTAGGTATCACTGGGAGGAATTGACCTCCAGGCCAGTTGGCTGTGAAAATCAGCTGTGTCTGCAGTGGGAGAACTTCTGTGCTAGAGACACCCTTCTGGGGCAAGACTTGCTTCAGTGTGGCTTTGGTGCTCACTGAGTCTGCCCCCTGAGTGTGTCCCTTATGGATCTGAGGAGTTGTAATCTGGATGGTCCCACTCTGACCACTGGGTACACTGGCTCTTGGATCTCTAAGGAGGTGCTAATTTAGCCTCTGCCTGAGGCTACCCAGCAGGAGCTACGAAGAGATCTGCAGATTCCTCTTCTTTGTTTGGGGTTTGGAGGTGCCCAGATGAGGCCCAGCTATGAAGCAATGCAAGCTTCTGTGGGGCCTTGAGCCTTCTTTTGGATGTTCTGGGTCTCTCTGACCCAGCTGCAGTTTGTTAGGTAATTTTAGATTGCAAAGGGCCAGGCCTTTCATATGTAAAAGCCTCTGAGCACAGCTTGGGTGGGGCGGGGTCTCAGGGGATCAACAGGGCGGAGCAAGCAGCTATGGCTGCTCCTCAGTCTTACCCTAAGAGGCCCTGGGTCTCAGTGTCCCGCGGTAATCGCTGCAAGCATCTCTGAGAGAAAGCCGCCCTTGAGTTCCGCCCAATGCAAGACAGTCCAGTTTTTCCCTGTATGAGTCTGGGTCCCCAGAGACTCGCCCGGAACCGGAGTTCAGAGTACTCGGGAGCTTGTGTCTCCCTCCAGATTGAAAAATACAACGGCGTTCTCAGGTTGCCAGCCCTTTCCACGTGCGTCGCCGTACCTCTGCACTTTACTTCCGCACCTCCTCTGAGTCTCAGTGTGCTTTTCTCTTTCCTTCTAGTTGTAGAATTTCTACTCAGCCAGCCTTCCTGTGGTTCTGGATGATGTCTGTTTTGTCTTTTAGTTGTATTTTTTGAAGTTGTTGTGTGAGGCAGCAATTTCCGGTGTTAACCTATGCAGCCATCTTGGTTTCCTTTCTCTTAACATGTTTTTTATGCTTGATCTAATAAATCAGCCCTTTGACAGTAAATGTGATATACAGGGTGTCCCCAAAAATGTATATACAGTGGGGCCTTGACTTACGAGTTTAATTCGTTCCGAGACCGAGCTCCTTAAGGAGCTCGTTAAGGAGCTCGTTAACTCAAATTACTCTGTCAACTCAATGCAAAAAATCGGCCGAGAGACAGCTGGTATCTCAAAAAACTCGTTAGTCGGGACACTCGTAAGTCAAGGCCCCACTGTACACACTTTAAATAATTATAGAGGCAGTGTTTATTAAAATACATTTCATTTTCATTTAGCAGCTATCAGTTGTTAAAGTGTATATACATTTGGGGGGTCACCCTGTATAAATCTAATATTGATTGAAAATAAATTTTTTAATTGGAAATTAATTTGGTATGTTGAAAGAGATAGAATTCCTATTCTGGGGTATATCCCTGCTGGTCTGTCTGTAATAGACTAATGGCTGGGATGAACTCTGGGCAGAATTTACATTGACTAAGACTCTGAAAGTTCTTAGGCTATTTGCAAAACCTGTAGTCAGACACTGAGCCATTTTCACAGAAGCAGTAGTCTTTACAAGTGTTGCATATTTCAGGTTCTGGTTGGGTCCTGGTTTATGCTTGTGTCAGAAGCAGTGAGTAACTGGGAGCAAGGGTAAGCTTCAGGGAAGCCATTTTGGCACTCTGGATCTTGATTTTAAAGCACTATGAAATGGTGCATTTTCATTCATGTCAGGTAGTAGCAGAAATATTCTGATGAACCTGAAATGAATGTTTATTCTTTCATCTATAGGATCTAGCACGTTCTTTCTTCTTTTCCCAAAACTTGAACTAAATTTCAGTTTATAAAGTACTCTTGAAATGTTCCTGTAGGTGACAGAAATGTCCCATTTCCATTATTTGTGTAGTGAATGTTTTGAAATAAACATGATATATTAGAACTTCCTCTATGAGGATCTGGCAAAATCTTCCTCCCTCCAATGGAATTTTTTCTGCTTATGAAAATAATACATGTTTGTTTAAAAACAAATCAATATTGACTTCCAACTGCCGTCAGACCAGCTGCTGAGCCAGTGTCTGTGCACTACTTGCTGTTGTCAGAACATGCCCATGGGCATGAGCCGGTTTACCTACGTGAATCGCAGCCAGCCTCCTGGCCATGTGTGCAGACTGAAGTGGTGTGTAGGTACTACCAGCCGGACATCACTGTACCTTCAATTCCACCAGAATCTGGAGAACTCAAAACAGAACTTTTGAGAGAAAGGGAGAAAACATGAACCTCAAATTTCTCAGAATAGAATTCTGAATTCTGTGAATAATCTACATCTTAAATATAAATATTTTTTAATTTACTGAAGGCCAAGTTACTTGTCCAAAAGCACCTACCTAATATGATGCTGACTGAAGAAGAGGTGCTTAATAGGTATTAACAGATACATTGAGATTTAATTATGATCTGACCAATATTTCTTGAAAACTGCCAGAGCTCATATCATGAGCTTCTTGAATGTGATTTGGAAGTTATTTAGTCTTAAATATCATGTGAGATAGAGTATTATAATTCGGGTTTATTTCTTTGAATAAACATTAAGTATAATGGTGAATGAGAATTATAAATCAACTATAATAAAAAATTGAAGTTGAAAGTGAAAAAAATAAATCCATATTAAAGTGTACAAAGTGGCAAGTTCCCACTTGTTATATTTGACCATTGTTTGATATATTCCTCCATACCCACCCACCTATCCTTCCTTCCCCCATCTCTCCCTCCCTGTTCCTCTTCCTTTTATATTTTGTATTAGTTTTTTGTTTGTAGAATTTATTTTAATATATCTTTTAAATTTTCCCTATACTTTATATATATGTGTGTATATATATATACACACACATTGCCAAAAATGATTTATAAGAAAGACTATTGTATTTTTTAAAAAGCAATATATATATATATATTCACTGAAGAAAATTTGGAATATATGATATAAGGAAGGAACTAAATAAAATCTCTGTAACTCCCCTCCCCAAGATAATAGTTTTCATGGTTTTGTTATATATTTTCTCTGTGTATAAATGCATATATAATATTTATAAAATTAATCATTGTACATTTTACCATTGCAGGTATGACATCATTAGTGTTGTTATTGAATATTTTGTATGCCAGAGGCTGGGCATACCAAAACAACCAATATATGGTCCTACTCAAGCCATCTTGGAGTTTCTAGTATGAAGGCACCTCATGAGTGGATTATAACAATTTCAGACTTCTAGAAGTTTTTTTTTATATGTTTTATTGATTTTTTTACAGAGAGGAAAGGAGAGGGATAGTTAGAAACATCGATGAGCGAGAAACATGGATCAGCTGCCTCCTGCACATCCCCTGCTGGGGATGTGCCCGCAGCCAAGGTAGATGCCCTTGACCAGAATTGAACCTGGGACCCTTCAGTCCTCAGGCCGATGCTCTATCCACTGAGCCAAACCGGTTAGGGCAGGAGTTTGTTTTTTTAAAGAAATCACTTAACTTCTTATTTTAATTTTAATATTTGTATTTATTAAATTGGGGTGACATTGGTCAACATGAACATACAGATTTCAGGTGTGGGTTTATATGTTACAAGATCTGTATGTCAAATGAGATCACTTAATTTTTTTTCCTGTCCTAGCCAATTTGTCTCAGTGGATAGAGTGTCAGCCTGCAGACTGAAAGGACCAGGGTTCAATTCTGTGTTCGATTCTGGGTTCGATTCTGGTCAAGGGCATGTACCTCGGTTGCAGGCTCCTCCCGGGCTCAGGGCCTGGTGGGGGCGAGTGCAGGAAGCAACCAATCGATGTGTTTCTCTCACATTGATATTTCTCTCTGTCTTTCCCTCTCTCTAAAAATCAATGGAAAAATATCCTCGGATGAGGATTAAAAAAAATAATAAATAAATAAATAACTTTTTTTTCTATTGTGAGATGAGAAGAGGGTATTTGGATTTGGGGTGGGAAATAGCATGTTTTCTTTGTTCAGTGATATTTTGATAGACTATAGTATATTTTTTAAAACTAAATTTTCAAACATTAAAAAATGGAAAGAATATTATGAGTCCCCATATACTCATGACTCCTGTTTAAAGTATTATCAAGATTTGCCACATTTTTCTTAGCTCTTTGAAGTTTTTTTCTCTTTAACGAACTAAAGGAAATTTCATATCATGTCATTTTACTATTCATATCATGTCATCTTAACTATTCATCTTTAAAATATATGGTTGAGCCGTAGCTGGTTTGGCTCAGTGGATAGAGCGTTGGCCTGTGGACTGAAGGTCCCAGGTTCGATTCGGGTCAAGGGCACATGCCCAGGTTGTGGGCTCGACTCCCAGTAGGGGGCGTGCAGGAGGCAGCTGATCAATGGTTCTTTCTCATCATTGATGTTTCTATCTCTCCATCTCCCTTCCTCTCTGAAATCAATAAAAATAAAAACATTAAATAAAACATATGGTTGATTTCTGATATAAGTATAATTCATTATCATACTAGAAAGTTACTGAAAGTTCTTGATATCTGTTACCTAAATTTCTCTGATAGGCTAAGATTTTTAACATCTTAATCTAATTAAATGTTTGTATCTTGTAATGCTCTCATCGAAACAGCCATATTTCTTTTTCAGATTAGTGATGATGAACCAGGTTATGACCTAGATTTATTTTGTATACCTAATCATTACGTGGAGGATTTGGAAAAGGTGTTTATTCCTCATGGACTAATTATGGACAGGTTAGTAAGATCTTAAATTGAAGTTTGTGTCTTATATTAATTTCAGGTGTCAGCAATTGTTTTAAGTAGTTGATATTTGACCATAAACTGGACCAGCTTGTCAAAAAATAGATTTAAAAAACTTTAAAAGCCTTCTTTACAAAAAAGGAAGGGAGGGTTTACTAATAACCCAGCATAAATTATGGTATACTGGGAATCTGTAGGGAGTGAAATAAAGTAAACATGAAAGGAGATTAGAAGAATGAACTTTAGTCACAGTCTTTGATTTCTCAACCCTGAACAGGGTAATGGACTGGGACTGAATCACATGAAAGCAAGGTCAGATTTTGATTATTATGCACATCTAGCTTGAAATTTCCCCTTAAATAAATTACAGTGAGGAACTTTGATATTTAAATACTTGCCTTGTGTGTCAGGTTATTTTGTTTTTTATTTTAAATTATAATATCGATACATATATACTGTGAATTTTAACTGTAGAGGCTATAAATAAGAGTAGAGTTCTCTCCTCTCAGCCTGCAGTGCATATCTCCTCCCTACATATGGGCTAATCACATATAATATATGCAAATGTACACATATTTTAACACATGGGTGTGTACTATCATATAGGTCAAAAATTTATTGGACACTTTTTCATATATCCAGAGCTATCCTATATATTTAAAAAATTGCATAGTATTCCATTTTCTAGCTGTACCATAATTAATTTACTAGCTCCCTATTGATGGACATGCAAGAGTTCTCCACTGTCTTGCTATTATAGACCATACTAGAAGGGGACATCCTTTTATACATGTTTGGGTGCTTGCTCAACTTTATCCACGTGGAAATTCTGGATCAAGTGGGAGGTGTTTATTGAATGTTGTTGTTTTTTAAATATATTTTATTGGTTTTTTACAGAGAGGAAGGGAGAGGGATAGAGAGTTAGAAACATCAATGAGAGAGAAACGTTGATCAGCTGCCTCCTGCACACTCCCCACTGGGGATGTGCCCACAACCAAGGTACATGCCCTTGACCGGAATCGAACCTGGGACCCTTGAGTCCGCAGGCCGACGCTCTATCCACTGAGCCAAACCGGTTAGGGCTATTGAATGTTTTGATACTGCCAAATTATCCTTCAGAAAGTTATGTTAATTTATATTCCCAATGATATATGCAAATACTGTTTTCCTCAATTTCTTCTTATATTGTATATTGTCAGGTAAATTTCATTTAATTAGAATTTGCCAATCTGGTAAGTGAAAATGGTATCTTATTTTAAATTGCATTAAAAATTTTATTGTGTTATAGTGAACCTGGCTTTTGAGGGTTTTTGAAATTTTTGCTTTATGAAATAAGGATATATACTTCATGGGGGCAAAGGATGTATTTTGTGGAAGTTAATGATTAAGGGATGTTTGTTATAAAGTTTAAATGTATTTCTATTATAATATAAATTACTTTCTATTAAGTTCCTAATTTTATTTCTGTAGGACCGAGCGGCTTGCTCGAGATGTGATGAAGGAGATGGGAGGCCATCACATTGTAGCCCTCTGTGTGCTCAAGGGGGGCTATAAATTCTTTGCTGACCTGCTGGATTACATCAAAGCACTGAACAGAAATAGTGATAGATCCATTCCTATGACTGTAGATTTTATCAGACTGAAGAGCTACTGTGTAAGTATATTTAATATATGTTTATTTAATAAAAATTAAAAATAAAACAGCAACTATAGGTTTTCTGTATGTTTTTGAAGCTTTGCAAACTATATTTACATGTTCATTTCAGTTTTTTACAGTGAGATTTTCAGATATATTCAATAGTACTCTATATCCAAGTGAATTTTGTCTTTTTTTTTTTTTGAGTTAATCTTCACCCGAGGATATTTTTCCATTGATTTTTTAGGGAGAGAGGGAAAGACAGAGAGAAACATTAATGTGAGAGAAACACATCGATTGGTTGCCTCTTGCATGTACCCTGACCAGGGCCCAGGCTGGGAGGAGCCTGCAACCAAGGTACTTGCTCTTGACGAAATGAACCCGGGACCGTTTGGTCCACAGGCTCTGTCCATTGAGCAAAACCAGCTAGGGCAATATTGTCTTTTTTTTTTTTTCCAAATTAGTCACCTTAGAGGTTATATACTTATTTTAAAGGTTTTTTGATTTTTGGGGTTTTTTTGTAGTTTTAATTTTAATTTTTTAAAATATATTTTTATTTATTTCAGAGAAGAAGGGAGAGGGGGAGAGTTAGAAACCTCAATGATGAGAGAGAATCATTGATTGGCTGCCTCCTGCAGGCCCCGCACTGGGAACCAAGCCCGCAACCAGGGCATGTACCCTGACCCGGAATCAGCTGTGATCTCTTGGTTCATAGGTTGATACTCAACCACAGAGCCACACTGGCCAGGCTGTTTTTTGGAGTTTTTAAAAATCTTTTAAGAATTGCTGTTGGGACTTGGGTGATACTCTTTTGACTATATTTACTGGTGGCAGATATTTTCTCTGGAGCTAGATTGGTTTGGGGGGAAATTGAAAGGCATTTGGAGCTAGGTCTGATAAATAAGGTGGGCCTAGAGTTATTTCCTAGCCCTAGCCAGTTTGGCTTAGTGGATAGAGTGTCGGTCTGCGGACTGAAGGGTCCCAGGTTCAATTCGGGTCAAGGGCACATGCCCAGGTTGTGAGATCGATCCCCAGTGTAGGGTGTGCAGGAGGCAGCTGATCAATAATTCTCCCCCATCATTGATGTTTCTATTTCTCCCTCTCCCTTCCTCTCTGAAATCAATAAAATATATTAAAAGAAGAATTATTTCCTAGAAAGCACACATGGAGCGAGAACATTGGCACATTGGAAATACCACTTTTGATTCACAGTCATTGTGCAGTGTTACATGATCTCAAATGCTTCAGAATATTGACACTGGATGAACCAAAATCAGTGTGATCTTTTTTTTTTGTTTGTTTGTTTTTTTTGTTAATCCTCACCCGAGGATATTTTTCCATTGATTTTTAGAGAGAGTGGAAGGGAGAGACAGAGAAAAACATCGATGTGAGAGAGACACATTGATTGGTTGCCTCCTGCACGCACCCTGACTAGGGCCGAGGAACCTGCAACCAAGGTACATGCCCTTGACCAGAATCAAACCTGGAACCTTTCAGTCCTCGAGCTGATGCTCTATCCACTGAGCCAAACTGGCTAGGGCTCAGTTTGATCTTTACACATGAATTTCATCCACAATTTCTTTGATCATGTGAATGTTTGATTTCATTAAGAATAAGACCACTTATCTACATTTAGCTTTCAACCTTCACTCTCTTTGTTAATTATCTATTTGACTCAAGTCTTTGACCTTTTTCACATTTTCATCAGTCCAGTGGGTGATTAGATAACCACTTAAATATTATAGACCTTTTCCCTATCCCACCAAAGCCCTTTATGCTCATACATCATGACATTACTTTGTATTTATAAGTTCCTTTTAACTTGTCAGTCTTGTTTGAATTAAAGACTTGTTTAAATATAAAATTTGGATTTTTACTTAACAGAAGTTATTTGTTTATTTTGATGGTTTACGCTCAGATTTAATGTTAGGCAGCATAGCTGCCAACAGTATAGCTGCCCAGTTTTTATTTTATTTATTTTATTTTTAAATGATAACCTTTTTATGTTTTTATTTTATTTTTGTTAAGCCTCACCTGAGGATATTTTTACATTGATGTTTAGAGAGGGAGAGACAGAGAGAGGGAAACATGGATATGTAAAAGACACATCTTTTAAAAAAATGTTTTTATTGATTTCAGAGAGGAAGAGAGAGAGAGAGAGAGAGAGAGAGAGAGAGAGAGAGAGAGAGAGAGAGAGAGATGGAAACATCAGTGATGAGAGAGAATCATTGATCAGCTGCCTCCTGCATACCCCCCACTGGGGATTGAGCCCACAACCCAGGCATGTGCTCTTGACTGGAATCGAACCCGGGATGGACCCTTCAGTCCTTAGGCCAATGCTCTATCCACTGAGCCAGACCAACCAGGGCTGTATTTTATTTTTTGAAAGCTGCCTAGTTTCTAATATATTGTTGCTTAGAGTCAAAACATGTACTTAAGTCCATGGTATGATTTCTCTTTGATCTTCTTAAGAACCCTACCCACACACACACACACACACACACACATAAAAATTAATCTTGTTACTTTATGACTGATACTTCATTCCTCTGGGAATTTGGGCATAATGTTCTTTCTTTGAAAAGAAAACTCGTAAAAACATGTAAGGGAACTTTAATATTTTTTTTTAAAGTATTTTATAGCTGTAAGAGCAATTTGAAGCAAAGGAACACTTTGACATTTTAATTTAATTTTCTACTTTTAGTTTTTTTCTCATTAGTTTTAGATCTTAGAGGATTATTAAGCTGAACTCCTCAACTGATAAAAAATGTGAAAATTTAAACACAAGCAAAGTGAATTTTAAGATTAATTTTCACTTAGAGGAAAATAATATCCATTCTGTTTTATGTGAAATTCTGTGTAGGTTTACTCCTAAGCAATAGAAATTAAGAATACCATCCATATACTTTAATTTTTCAGTTTGTCATGGAAAATATTCACATGTCCATATAAAATATAGGCAACTTAATTTGATTAAGTTGTAAAATGGAAATTTAAAATTGTTTGCAGTATCAGTAACATTCATGTTAGTATAGTTTTAAATTGACCAGTTTGAAATAGTGAATTAAACATTGATCTGTACTAATCCTAAAGGAATGCTGAATGAACTATTAAATATTCCTAGGATATATAAAGAGCCATAACAGTGTCAACACGCCCCATCTGGTTTTTCTCCAAAATAAAAATTGTATTTTTTTCTGATTAAAAAACATGTTTAATATAAAAACATAGAACCAAAAAAATAA
Source organism: Myotis lucifugus (assembly GCF_000147115.1). Taxonomy (NCBI): domain Eukaryota; kingdom Metazoa; phylum Chordata; class Mammalia; order Chiroptera; family Vespertilionidae; genus Myotis; species Myotis lucifugus. The sequence continues at coordinate 5,189,314 of NW_005871050.1, read as the reverse complement.
AAAATAAAAATAAAAACATAGAACCACAAAAATTATAAAGGAATTGTCACCCTAAATTTCACTACCATTTTTATTTCTAATATTTTAAAGAATTTTTTCTTAGAATATACACACATATATATTATAGTTTACATACTGTTTATCAAAGAAGCTAGGCAGGATTTTCTTTGCTTAGTGCCTAGATGGGAAATTGACTGGGGATTCCAAATACCATATTTCATTAATTCTAAATTAAATCAGTTTAAGACCACTATTTTTTGTGTTTCTAAGGAAAAAGACACTGTCAATTATGGTAGTAAGTTGTGATCAGTTGTAATATGTTGATTTCTGAGGTATAAAAATGTAAATGTGTATCTTAGAACAATGAAATTTTAGTAAAGTATATTTAATGCCCTTTTCTATCCCTAAACTCTGTGATTTTCTGAAAAATTAAATAGTTGATAAGTATGCAAACATATTTTCTCTATTGTGAGTTCAATTTTGTAGTATTTTTTTTTTTACTAAAATAGTTGAATAAAAAATAATGAAGCCTCAGTAGGAAAAGTTGTCAGACCAGTAAATTTTTTGTGGGAATATTTTTGTGTGGGCCTTAAGCAAAGGGAAAATTAGCTTGATTTTTGAGATATGAGTTACTATCTCCATGTACATGTAAGAACAATGAGGTGTGAAAGGATTAAGTTACTTGCCCAAGATCATACAGGTCTTTGATCTGAACCCAAGCCTTTAACTACAGAACTCAGTCTTATTTGGGAAAACTTTTTAACTGACTTGGATCCTCTAATATGGGCTTCCTTTTATTTCTTCACTTGAGGCACAGCACACAATTAAATCATGCACGTGTAGGGTCCCCTAGACCTAGCCTGCCATCAGGGCCATGTCCGCTGCCCAGCTATGCCTCGCATACTCCGCGGACACTGCCGACGCCCTGAGGTGGGGGGTGGGCCCGAGAGGTGCTTCATGCACCTCCTGGTGACCGGTCATTTGGTTGTTTCAGTTGTGATGCCTCTGGCCTTTAATTATTATGACTAGAGGCCTGGTGCACGAAATGCGTGCACTTGTGGAGGGGGGTTGTCCCTCAGCCCAGCCTTCACCCTCTCTCCAATCCGGGACCCCTTGGTGGATGTCTGACTGCTGGTTATTCCTTTCACAATCCAGGACTGCTGGCTCCCAACTGCTCGCCCTCCTGCCTGCCTGATTGCCCCTAACCACTTCTGCCTGCTAGCCTGATCACTCCCTAACCACTCCCCTCCCAGCCTGATTGACACCTAACTGCTCCCCTGCCGGCCACGATTGCCTCTAACTGCCCTCCCTTATCCACCCGGTCACCCCCAACTGCCCTCCCATGCTGGCCCAGTCACCCCCAACTGCCCTCCCCTGCAGGCCTGGTCCCCCCCCAACTGCCCTCCTCTGCAGGCCTGGTCACCCCCAACTGCCCTCCCCTGCCGGGGCCGGCAATCCTGTGACCACATGGGGGTGGCCATCTTGTGTGAGGGAGTGACAGCCAATTTGCATATCACCTCTTTATTATATAGGATTCTCTGCTAGTCATTAGTTTTGCATGCACACAAAATCTATTTTGCCAATTATGGAATTTTTCCCTCAGTTGCATTCAAGGTTCATAAAGCTATAACTTTCAGTCTTTTTAAAATATATATTTGTTTATTTTAGAGAGAAAGGGAGAGGGAGAGATAGAAACATCAATGATGAGAAAGAATCATTGACCGGCTGCCTCCTGCATGCCCCAGACTGGGAATTGAGCCCGCAACCTGGACATGTGCCCCTGACCAGGAATTGAACCTGGGACCTTCATTTCATAGGCCGATGCTCTATCCACTGAGCAAAACTGGCCAGGGCTATAACTTTCAGTCTTGATCTCAGAAGTTGCTTGATTAGTAGCTTGATGAGGCTTTCTGTTTAATATATTGAAAATTCAAATTCATTTATACTAATTTGTAAGAACGTGGCTATTTGAGTAAGTTTGTTAAATAAAATACAGAAAAATTGCAGCAGTTTCTTAAAGTATCTCTTAGGTCAGTAACTTTCAGTCTGACCTTTTTCTCTGTCTTTAGTCAATTTCGTTGAGGTATGCTTCCCCCCCAAAACAGTTGAATTTAAATACAGTGGGGCCTTGACTTATGAGTTTAATTCGTTCCGAGACTGAGCTCGTTAAGGAGCTCGTTAACTCAAATTACTCTATCAACTCAATGCAAAAAATCGGCTGAGAGACAGCTGGTATCTCAAAAAACTCGTTAGTCGGGACATTCGTAAGTCAAGGCCCCACTGTATAAGTATACCTCTTTGAATTTGACACTAAAGATAATATAAAGTTTATCTTATATAAATATGTCTATTTATATGTATATAAAGCTAGCAAAGTGATTATACCTTTCTCCTACTTTTTGAATTCAGACCATAGACATGGCTGGGGGAAAGAATTTGTTTAGTTTCAATTGACAGGAACGGGCATATATACTATCCGTGGTGTAAGGAAACTTTAACAGAACTAGGGTCAAAAGTACACTTTCTAGCCCTTTCCTGTGGATTTTCACTTTGATGTAGTCCTTGTCGGGCAACTGAGATTTTGTATAAGAACCCTGATTCGTAGAATAGAAAGGCAGTGTTTTGTCCCATGAGGCTACAGCTTTTGTAAAAAAAATTGAGGAAATAGATTAATTCACTTAGCAAACTCATTGATCATCTGTTGTCTTCAAGGTACTATCTTAGGCTATGATAAGTGCTTCTATTGAACATGCTTATGGTATTTTATCAGATCCTAGTTCTAAAAAGACATTGAATGAAAAGCATAAAGATAAAATGCAATAATTTCTGAAGGTTTGAAAATGGTGTACCAGGTATTAAATATCAGTACTAACTCTTCAAACTTTTCTAGTGTTAAATTGTGCTAAATGGTATCTTTTATTTGATTAGAGCAGTGCTGACCAATAGAACTTTCTGTGATGACAGAAATAGTCTAATCTATGCTGTATAATACAGAGCCACTAGCCACATGTGGCTCTTGAGCACTTGTAATTTTAAGTAATTGCCACATGTGCTTAGTAGCTACTGTATTGAATAGTGTAGGATTAGATTATCTATAAGGGTCCTGCTACATCAGCATAGTTTTAAACTTAAAATACCTTTTTGAAAGGAATGTGTTCCTTTAAAACAACTCATGAAGCCCTAGCTGGTTTGGCTCATTGGATAGAGCATTGATCCGAGGACTGAAGGGTCCCGGGTTCAATTCCTGATCAAGGGTACATACACAGGTTGCAGGCTTGATCCCTCGCCCTGGTCAGGACACGTGCAGGAGGCAAGCACTCGATGTGTCTCTCTGACATCGATGCTTCTCTCTTTTTCTGTTTCTCCCCCTCCCTTCCACTCTTTCTGAAAAATCAATGGGAAAATATCCTCAGGTGAGGATTAACAACAGAACAAAAAAAATTAAAAGAACTCATAAAATACAGGTAAATAAATTAATTTATTATCTGAGCATATATCCTTCCAGACTTATTTTTTTCTGCATATCATTTTAGAAAATTGGATATCTGACATTTTTTTCATCTGAGGTAGAGTTTATCTCAAAAAGTGTATGATTCTAATATTCTCACTTTTGTTGATGTTTGATCAGGGTATAGGAGAACAGTTAAAGGACAGAGGGTGGTTGATATTATGATGTGAAGAGAAATCGTGATTGAGTGTGGTGGACCTGAGGCCCAACTGGATGTAGAGGGAAGGACTTTTCCCCAATGACTTCATTCTAGAGACCTGAAAGAATGATCTGAAGTTCACTGGAAAAAAGCAAGCTCTGCATAGTGCTAAGCCACTAATTGCTAAGCCCACACTTTCTACCCAAATACTCCTTGTCTTGCCCTCTTGGGACCCTGGCCTTGGTGATTGGCCTCTCTGCATCTTCTCCTTATGGTCTCAATCTGTTTGTTCCAGCAATTCTTTTGCCAGCCCATTCATTATGTGTTTTTACACAGCTTTCTCTCTTTTCCTATACCAAGCTGCATGTCTTGTTACTACTTTAGAGATTTTTCAAAATTCCTAGTGATAGACAAATAGAAATAAACACAGTTCCTTCTGTTTCCCTTCTCATTTTTACACCTGGACTCAAGAAAGGTGGACAAAATGGAGACACAGGTGCTAAGGGTATGTATTTGTTGACCCAAATTGCTTCTCTGGGAATTTTATGTAGTTGACAGTGACACTCTGAGTTTAGGACAGATTGGGCTCTCTGGCTGCAAGGAATGAGGAGGTGGAAGGATAGAGAAGAAGGAAAACCAACTCGGGGCAGGGGAGAGGATTTTTCCCCTCTACTGTGCCAGTCCTATTATCTCAAGATGAGGCACATAAGGATCATTCAGTAATGTAATGAAGCAGGGATATAGTGGGAAGCTTGTTTCAGATAGGAAGGGAGAGAGGTAAATTCTCCTGGTGGGGTAATTGATCCATGGATGTCATTTATATGTAATTTGGGCACTTATTACCTGCACATGGACTGACACATTTTTTCTTTTTTTAAAAAATATATTTTTATTGATTTAAGAGAGGAAGGGAGAAGGAGAGAGAGATAGAAACATCAGTGATGAGAGAGAAGCATCGATCGGCTGCCTCCTACACGCCCCCTTCTAGGGATCGAGCCTGCAACCCTGGGCATGTACCCTTGATTGGAATCAAACCCAGGACCCTTCAGTCCACAGACCGACTCTCTATCCACTGAGCCAAACCAGCTAGGGTTTTACACATATGGAGATTTGGGTGCTAATGGAGCAGCAGTATCTTGAATGCTTAGAGTTCTCTTATCTCTTACCGTATTACCATAGCCTTTACATCACAGGGTGTGTTTTTTTTTCTGTCTCCATGCTTTTTAGTTTTCAGATCTTTTCTCTGTAAAAGAGTCAATTGAAGTTGGACTGCAATACCAAATTTCTACAGAAGATGTCACTGTTTAACTTGATTTACAGTGTAAATCATTTAGTATGAGTCATATTGAAAGATTCAGGTTTTGTTATTTTTTTGCTATTAACAGTTCTCTTTATTTGAAACGCTGGGTTTTAAGTTAGTTAGCATAAAGCGTGTGCATAACTTCCTTAAGATGAGAAGTAATTGGCAAGATTTTTTTATAGTTTGCAACATTGAACAATATTGGGCATTTTGGTGTTTTTAAAAAAATAACACTCAATAAAAAATGGATATGTGTATGGAAGCATATAACAAAAATAGAAGTAAATAAAAGTAAAAAGTTTTGTTATCCCCATTTTCACCATTTAGATATAATTGCTGTTATAAACTTTTAAAAAATGCTAAACAAAAGTGGTTTTATAGGTAGTACTTTGCTCTACTACTTGGTGTTTTTAATTATCATTGTTCCATGTCAGTTTGGATAGATTATCAGATTCTTTTCGGTAGGTGCATAGTATTACTTGTGTAGATGGACTTAATTTAAATAGTTCCCTGTTAACAGACATGTTGGTTGTCTCCAGTATTTCTTTTTTATAAACAGTTGATAACAGTGAACATCCTTGTATGTACCTTTGCATACTTGTGAGTTTTTTTGTAGCATCAATTTCTGGAAGTGGGATTGCTGGGGCAAAATGGCATGCATATTTACAATTTTAATAGGTGTTGCTATAGAATTTGCAACATTATAAATGGGCGCTTTCACCAACGAGTGCTTTTTTTCTCTCACTTTTGCCAACATATATCATCAGGCTTAAGTTTTGCCAGTGTGAATGGGTGAACAGTAGAATCCCATTGTTTTGGTATTTGTTTCTCAGGTAGATATCATCATAGATATCATTTATGTTATGCCTTCTCTTCTGTGAATTGTGTATTTGTATTTGTTCTCCATTTTCCCATTTGGTTCTTATCCTTGGAGTCCAGTGTATAATAGGAATATTTGTTACAGATCTTTTCTTTCAGATTGGGTTCATATCATGCCTAGTTTTTTACCTTTTCTTAAGAATGTGAAAATATTCTGTTTTCTTCCATTCTGCTTATGGCTTTATTTTTTACATTTAGATTTTAATCCATCTGGAATTTATTTTTGTGTATGCTGTGAGGTAGGGATAAAACTTTACTTTATTCCCAAGTGGATAACTAGTTGATCAAGCACCATTTATTGAATAATTAATCTTTTGTTTACTGACTTAAAATACCATCTTTATCATATACTAAATTCTCATATATTTCTGGATCTGCTTCTGGGCTCTGTTTTGTTCCTTGATTTCTTTGTCTATTACTGTACTGATACAGCACCATTATAATTGCTGTAGCTTTGATATGGTTTGCTGTCCGGTAGGGAAAGTCCAATCTGTTTTGTTCACCTGCTCTTTCAACCTAGCTTTCTGTCTTGAATCCAGTGCAGTCAAATTATAATCATTATCACCATCCACTACAGTGGGTGTAGAACATTCCTTTGAAACTCCTATAAGAGTTTCTACTGATTCTGTGATATCAGAAAACTGGGAGCCTAAGAGGTATACCTTAAAAGACTACTGATCAGACCTCATTTCCCAGACTTTGCTGACAATGAATTGGACCTGGGCTAGACTTTTCAGGGAAATATCTTTGGGGTTGAGTGTGATACAGACCGACCCTTTAGCTTGCTAGACTCATGGGAATGGTTCAGGGCCAGAACCAGACACCTGCCATGCTAATAACTTCCCTCGTGGTTCAGAATTTACTGTGACTGAAGATGGGTGGTTGCTATAATACTGCCCACCTGAACATGGGTACACCATATTTTTAGGGCTCCTAAAGCATCAAGTCAGTAATGGCCAATTAGGACTTTTTAATTTTTACTAATCTCTAATTAAAAGTTATCTAGTCGTTCATTTCTAGAAACATAATTCGTACACTGTGTTCATTTAGAATTTCATAATGCTATGACATTAGATAGCTAACTTCTTAAATCTTCTAGTTCCTGTTTGGTAATATGAAATATAGATATGTGTGTGTGTGTGTGTGTGTGTGTGTGCACACACACACACATATATATACATATATATGCATATATATATTTTTTTTTTTTCTAGAATGACCAATCAACAGGGGACATAAAAGTGATTGGTGGAGATGATCTCTCAACTTTAACTGGAAAGGTATGTATCTTGAAGAAGAAAGCCGTTTATACCAAGAGTCAATTAGTAACACTGTGCTGCCGATCAATCACTAAGAGGCAGTTTACATAGTTATTTATGCACATAGGTATCTTTCTCTAGGTCATATAGCAAAGAGACAGCAGAATCCAACATTAAATTTAAAAGTTCATGTTGCCAAGTACTGCTATCTGCCACTGTGGTGATCTAATTTGGGATCCTTCAAAAATATATATATGGGGAAAAGCAGTCTTTTTAAAAAATAGAGTCACAGGTTTTTTTCCCCCCATCTATTTAAAATTGGTTGGAGAGAGAGAAGGGAAGGAGAGAGGAAGAGAAAAAGAGAAAGAAACATTAATTTGTTCCACTTATCCATGTATTCATGGGGTGATTCTTGTATGTGCCTGACTGGGGATCAAAGCCAAGACCTTGGCATATTGGGACAATGTTCTAACCAACTGAGCTATCCAGCCAGTGCACATATAGTTTCTGAAAAGGTAGAGGAGCAGCAAAATGTAGTGGCTGAAAGTGTGGGTTCTGGAGCTGGACAGCCTTGATTCAAAGCCTGGCTCAGTACTTCCTAACATGGGACCTGGGGCAGTTTATTTAATCTCTCTGTCTCCCATATGTAAGGTGGGGATGATAACGGCAGGCACGTCATAGAGTTAAGAAGACTAAGTGAAATAATGCATGTAGAGTTCTTACAACAATTTCTGGAGTTAGAACACTCAGCAAATTCAAACATAACTATTATTTTAAGAAACTTCAAAGAGTTTTTTTAAACATCAAAATTCTTGCAGTATAAACAATTGGCTGAACTAATAGAGATCTTAAGATGTTTGAACATTTTTCTTCTAATACATGACATGATTTTTGAGTAACCAATAATAGATTGCTGCGTTTTTAAGCTGCCATTTATTTTTTACTTATAGACCCTGTGCCTAATATAAAGGCATAATCTCAATCATTTCACAGTGTTTCTGTGAGGTGTATATTATTAGCTCCATTTTATAGATCAGGAAAATAAGACTCAGCAAAATTGAAGGACTTACTCAAAGTCACACTGCCAGTAAGTGGTAGAGCTTGTTTTTGAATCTAGATCTTTCATTCTCCAAAACACTTTTGTCATCTGGCTTTTACATTTAAAAAAAAATAGGTTTTCATTGTTGTTGTTTTTTTTGAGAGAGGAAGGGGAGAGGAAGAGAGAGATAGAAACATCGATGAGCATGAACATTGATCTGCTGCCTCCTGCACACCCCTCCCGGGGATCGAGCCCACAACCTGGGCATGTGCCTTGATCAGGAATCTTGTGACCTCTTGGTGCATGGGTCGATGGTCAACCACTGAGCTACACCAGCCAGGTGGCTTTTACATTTTAATGTTCACAGCTTATTTGACTGATTATCTATAAGGAAACTTTAGCATACAGCACTTGTGTCAAATTCTGTGGTCCCACCCTGCAGGTGTGGCTCAGTTTGGTTGAGTGTTGTCCCATGAACCAGGAGGTCAGGTTTGATTCCCGGTTAGTGCACATGCCCGTGTTGCAGGCTCGATCTTCAGTGAGGAGCGTGCAGTACAGGAGGCAGCCGATCAATGTTTATTTCTCATTGATTTTCCTATTTCTCCCTCTCCTTTCCTCTCTGATATCAATAAAAACATATTTAAAAAATTCTGTGGTCCCATATCAGAGTCATGCCAAACTAATATCCTCTTCAACATCTTTGGAAAACTTTTAAAGGAGAAATTTTAATCTTTTGATCCTTTCTCCTCTCTGTCCATCCTATACACCACTGCCAGACCTATTCTCCTTCCTTTTCAGCATGCTTTGCCCATATTTTGAAGTCATTTGATCCCTTACTTCTGCAGTCAATTTTTAGTGCTGGAAGGGGTCTAGCCTTCACATTCTGTGCTTTTATTTGACCTTGCCTTTCCCACTTAATGGCTCTGTCCCACTATGTAACTCTGTGATCTTAAAACATATCTAAAATAACTCTCTTTTCATGATAGTCACACTAAAGCACATTTATTGTGGAAAAAATCAAGACATAAATTGGATGAAGTTATTTCTTGGTGGTTAGATTATGGGTTATTTAGACTTTCTATTTTAGTTTATCTCTTTGGAACATAGTGTGTGCAGATACGTATTCCACAACCCCCTTTGTGCACTTAGTGGATTAAAATATGTGAAAACACCTCTTCAAATCTCTACTCTCTGACTATTTTTGTGACTTTAGGCAACTCATTGATCTCTGAGCTTCAAATTTTTCATTTAATAAGTAAGGATGCAGCTATTTGACATAAAATAAGCTCTCAATGATAGCAATTCTCATTATTTTACTTATTTTTTTAAAACAGTATTGATGTCTCTGGACTTTTATTTGTATAAAATGTCTCATACCAGTTAAAGTCTATAATTATGTCTTAACCAAGGTTCTGTAGCTACTTAGTATTGGAGCCAAGACTAGAATCCAGTTTCTCTGTCTCCAAATTCAGTGATGTTTTCAAAGTACAACTTCATCCAGTGGTGCTCATTGCTGCAACAGTGAGCCAGTTACTGATAGGAAAATATTATCCTTCAGATGTGCTAGCTATGGTAGGGTAAATGTTGAGAAAGAGCCACATAGTAGGTGGTGAAACAATGATTAGTCAGTTAATTATTATATTCAATTTTATTAAATATTTGGATTGACGTATCTATTGAAAGACAAATTAGTTGTGACATGAAGAGATGAATAAATATGAACTGTGGTAGTAATATATATTGTAAAGTATATTTAAAATTATTGATTATACAAAGGGAGGTTTTTTAAAAGTTCTAATATTTATTTCTTGCAACCCAATGGATCTTGTGTGCCCTACTTTGGTAATCACTGACTTAAAAGAATATATAGAACATTAAAATTCTAGTGCTATATATATATGTGACAGAGAAATGAGAACTAAAATAAACAATATAGTATGATCTTATGACAATGATTATAACCAGTATGTGAAATGCTACTTTATTCCTATAACTAACACAAGAACAAATAGGACTATTCTATACATTGGAAGTAGTTAGATGGTATTTTCTCTAAGGGTTCTTTCAGCTATAAAATTCTGAGGCGTAGAAATTGGGGTGAAGGTTTTTGGTGGGAGTAAGCAAAGATTGGTACCCTTTTTAGTTTAATCTAATAATAAGAACTTATCCAGAAAATGCAGAACAATTTTAGTTTAATGAGTAAATAGATTTTGAATTGGATTCCATATGGTAAGTTAAATGCATGATTTTGGAGTTATTTTCTAAATTATAGTTCTTGAATTTTAGAGTTAGATACATACTCATTCAAGTCCCTCATTTTACACATAGGAAACTGATGCTCCGAAAAATTTTATGACTTTCCCAAGATTAGACGTCTGTTTAAGCAATACAAACTTTTAAAAAATGAACATATGGGTCAAATTTTATTTTTAAAAATTCTATTGCAGTGAAAATTTTATATTAAAGAGTTCTAAATCCCAACAGATGGAATTTGTTATGATGTGATTTGAGTTATAATTAGAAACACTGTCTGATTCATTGTACTGATTTTCATTTCTCTTTTTCTTCTAGAATGTCTTGATTGTTGAAGTAAGTTCTACATACTTTTAATATAGTGTTTATGTTTTCTAACTTAGTATGCACAGTTCTAAAGGTAAGCTAGGGAAAGAAATTCCTCTTCATCAATTTTGATGGTAGGCTTGTGTTATAAGAAAATGAGATTTTTTTTCTTGTCAAATTTGTACTGGATAATGGAAAGTTTTGGTATATTTCTCTTTTGGCTTGAATTTTTTCCTTTTATTTATTTATTTTTAAATACACACACACACATACACTGAGTGGCCAGATTATTATGACCACCTGATGTTTGTAGGCAAATTAGCTATAATTTCGCGCTGAAGTTGCTAGAGGGCCATACCATTATAAACGTCTGAATAGCACAACATACCTAAGTATCGTTGCTGATCAAGTTCATCCTATCATGTTGATGGCGTATCCCAATGGAGATGGCTTCTTCCAACAAGACAGTGCGCCATGCCACGGTGCTCGTATTGTGCAGGAGTGGTTTCAAGAACATGAGGGAGACTTTACCTTGCTTAGGTGGCCCCCACAATCACCAGATCTCAATCCAACTGAGCATTTGTGGGACGAAGTTAAAAGAGCCATCAGGCAGCTGGTTCCACAACCATCAAATGTCACAGAACTGGACAGTGCTATTCATCAGGCATGGTGTCAGATTCCTCGCATCACCTTTCAACATCTCGTGGAGTCAATGACAAGAAGAATCGCTGCAGTATTGAAGGCAAAAGGTGGCCCAACGAAGTACTGATGGGGTGGTCATAATAATCTGGCCGGTCCTAATAATCTGGCCACTCAGTGTGTGTGTGTGTGTGTGTGTGTGTGTGTGTGTGTGTGTGTGTATTTATTTAATATATTTTTATTGATTATTGATTTCAGAGAGGAAGGGTGAAGGAAAGAGAGATAGAAACCTCAAATGTGGGGAGGGATTCTTTTTTTGGTTCCCTCCGGAAAAGGCCCCCGCCCCCCCCCCCCCCCCCCCGACTGGAGACCAAGCCTGCAACCCAGGCATGTGCCCTGATTGGGAATCGAACTGTTGACCTCCTGGTTCATAGGTTGATGCTCAACCACTGAGCCACACTGGCTGGGCTTTTTTTTCTTTTAAAGTTAATGTATATTAGCCCTGGCCCTTGTGGTTCAGTTGGTTGAGCATAATCCCATGCACTGAAAGGTAGCCGGTTCATTCCAGGTCAGGCCACTTCCCCAGGTTGAGGGTTTGATTCCCAGTAGGGTGCATGCAGGAGGCAGCCAATCAATGTTTCTATTTCTCTCCCTCTCCTTTCATCTTTCTTCTCTCTAAAAGAATAAATAAAGTTAATGTATATTATTCACATGAATGTTTTTAATGCTTCTATTGCATACATGTATCTAGATACAAATAAAAGCCAACCATCTGGAATGACTGGTCGCTATGATGTGCACTGCAGCCGGCCAACTGGCCCAATGAGGGGGCGGCCCCTACCCCCAGCCGGCCCCACCCCAAATCGCCCCCTCAACCCTATTGGGGGCGGGGCCGGCTGGCCAACCTTCAGCTTCCCGGCCCAATTGGCCCCCAAATTCGTGCACTGGGCCTCTAATATACATATATATATGTGTGTGTGTATATATATATATATGTGTGTATATATATATATATATATATATATATACACACATATATATATACACACACACACACACACACACACACACACATACATATTTTTAATTGACTTTTAGAGAGAGAAGGGAAGGGGGGGATAGAGAGAGAGAAACATTGATGTGAGAGTGAAACATCGATGGGCTGCCTCCTGCATGCCCCGTACCATGGATTTAGCCTGCAAGCCAGGCATGAGCCCTGACTGGAAATCAAACTGGCAACCTGTGGACAACACCCAACCAACTGGACCACACCAGCCAGGGCTACAATATATATTTGATTAAAAAATTTATATAGTGCCACATTATACATATTCTCTCTTACAACTTGTTATTTTCACTCAAAATTGGTTTTGAGGTTATTCATTTTGACATATATAGAGTCAGTTGTCCGTAAAAATACCACATAGCATTACAGTGTACGAATCAACCAATTTATGCCCTACAAATGGCGAGATTGCTTGCAGTTTTTCCTTCTACAACAGGGCTGCTAAGAGTGCCCTTTTCATGTCCCAGTGCACATTTGTGTGAGTTCCTTCTAGATACAGGCACTTAGAAGTAGAATGACTGGGTTGTAGAATTTGTACATTTTCAATTATACTATTACTAGAGGCCTGGTGCATGGATTCATGCACCTGTGTAGTCCTTCGGCCTGGCCTGCAGGGATCGGGCCGAAACTGGCTCTCTGACATCCCCCAAGGGGTCCCAGATTGCGAGAGGGCGGTTCTTGGGTGACACACCCTGGAATCGGGCTCCCTCCTCTCTGGTCTGGAGCGTCACCTGAGAACCTCAGCTGCCAAGTCAGCACAGCTTGGCAGCTCCTGCATTGAGTGAGTGTCTGCCCCCTGGTGTCAGTGTGTGTCATAGCTACTGGCCGATTGGCCGGTCACTTAGGCTTTTATATGTGCAGATTGCCAAATTACTTATCAAAGTGGTATATACTTTATACTCCCACCAATGGAATGAATTCTCATTCTTTTATGTAAAATAGTTTAAGGCTTAAGAGCAACTGTAAACCTGAATTTATTTTTGTTTTTAAGGTTATTTAGAAACTTTAGCTTATAGATTAAAAGATAAACAAATGATAACTCTTTTGAAAGGTTTTGTGTACATGAATATCCCTGGGAATGGGTTGCTTTCTTAAAATGTAGATTCATTAATTCCACTTGAGATTGATTTATTTTCTCTGGGGTAATGCTGCCTAATAAATTACCACAAATTTAGCAGATTTAAACAACACAAATTTATTATATCAGTTTACGTGGGTTAGGAGTACAAGTACAGGTTAGCTGGGTCCTCTGCTCGGGGTCTCACCATGCTGAATCAATGCTGGGGCTCCTGTGGCTTATGGTTCTCTTCCATGTTCATTCAGGTTGTTGGCAGAATTTAGTACCTGTGGTTGCAGGACTGGGCTCCATTTTTTTTTGCTGAGCAGGAGTTGTTCTCAGCTCCTAAAGGCTATCTTCATGTCGTAGCACATGGTCCTCTCACATGGTAGTTGACTTCTTCAAAACCAGCAGGAGAATCGCTCTCCAGTCTCTTACAGTTATCTTGCACAATATAACCTAATCAGGGGAGTGACCATCCTGTCATTTTCACAGTTCCCTCTTTTGTGAGGGAATTATTCCTGGTGTGTACACCTGGGGGCAGGAGTGTCTTGGAGACCATCAGAACAGAATTCTGTCTGCTACAGCTCAAAAATCTGCATTTTTTATTAGTCTCCAGCCATGATATTTCTGATGTCTCACAGACCCCACTTTGTGAAGCACTGCTTTATACCATTTGTAGAGAGTATTTTCATTGAAGAGCATTAAGGTATGGTTTAAGAAATACTTTCCCAGCCCTAGCCGGTTTGGCTCAGTGGATAGAGTGTCGACCTGCGGATTGAAGGGTCCCGGGTTCAATTTTGGTCCAGAGCATGTACCTTGGTTTCAGGCTTCTCCCTTCCCAGGCCCTGGTTGGGGCGCATGCAAGAGGCAACCAAGTGTTGTGTTTCGCTCACATCGATTTTTCAATATTTTTCTCTGTCTTTCCCTCTCTCTTCCACTCACTCTAAAAATCAGTGGAAAAATATCCTCAGGTGAGGATTAAAAAATAATATCCCTAACCAGTTTGGCTCAGTAGATAGAGTGTCAGCCTGGCGACTGAAAGGTCCCAGGTTTGATTCTGGTCAAGGGCACATGCCCAGGTTGGGGGCTCAGTACCCAGTGGTGGGTGTGCAGGAGGCAGCCGATTAATGATTCTCTCTAATCATTGATGTTTCTATCTCTCTCTCCCTCACCCTTGCTCTCTGAAATCAATAAAAATATATTTAAAATAAATAAATAAATAAATAAATAAATAAATATTTTCCCAATTAGAGATGGGCTTGTTTTGAATAATGTCCTACTTTTGATTAACTTATTAAGATTCACTTTCACATAAAGACATTTTATATAGTAAAACCTTATTAATTTGGATGCTTTTAAGATGGTATAAAGCAGAGTTTCCGAAAGTGTGCATCTGAGAGTTAGAGGGGAGAGCATACCAATCTTGAATTTATGAAAAAAATCTGAAATACTTTTTATAATGGAGGGCAGAGCATAATTCTCAAATAACACATGCATGTACACACACACACACACACACACACACACACACACACACAATTAGTTTCATTGACCTCTTGGTGCCTACAAAAATCCAGTCCTGAGGATTGGCATTCCTACTGCTTGCTGAGAGCCAGGTTATTTACAGATTCTAGAATATCTAGTGTATGAATTGTGGCGAGAATTACTGCACTGAAAAAATTGGCATTGTTCCAATTATACATGAAGTTTGGGTATGTTGTGTTTATAGAATGACTGAATTTAAAGTTATGATGGTTTTATTTACCATATAAATGTCTTTTTTTTTAAGGATATAATTGACACTGGCAAAACAATGCAAACCTTGCTTTCCTTGGTCAAGCAGCATAATCCGAAGATGGTCAAGGTCGCAAGGTATATATAACATTTTGTCATAGGATATTTTCTTCATTTGAAAGAGGTTTAAGGAATTGCTCCTGTGTTAGGGTAAATGTTCTCAACGGCCGTTTTATCTTCAAAAAGCAATGTAATCTCAAACTCAGTATCCTTTGTAAATAATTGTGCATTTCTCTTATGACTAATGATCTTGAGATTCTTTTCATTTGCTTATTGGCTCTTTGAGTATCTTCTCTGGAGTGGTTATCCATTTAAAGCATGGAAATTACTTAAAAAACGAGCTACAGGCATGCCTTACAGATGGACCTTTATTAAACATTCAGATCTATAGGCATATGAAGTGCCAACTTCCACTGAACTCTTAGTATAGCTGGCACTGAGTTTGCTGATATCATTTCTGGAGTGTTCCTGAGTGAGTGTAGTTAGAGGGATGGGTTTTTCTGTGAATGACTTTTTAAAAATTTCTATATGGAAATTGAGTCCAGACATATCCTCTATTTAATGACTGGAAGAGAATCATAAGGACTTGAATAGATGATCCCTTGGAGGCTAAGGCTTAGGCTAGTGATTCTCATTCAGCTGCACATTGAAATTACCTGAGAGTTAAAAACAAAACAAACAACAAAAAACCCACAACCGATGTCTGTGTCCCATCCCCAATGATTCTGATGTCATTGGTCAGGGGTATGGCCTGGGTAGTTAAGGTTTTTTTTGTTTGTTTTTTAAGTTCTCAGGTGCAGCTAAGGTTGAGAATCACTTTAGGTCCTCTCCAGCTCTTTAAATATATTTATCTAGGAAGGTATGAAGGCATAAGTTTTATTGGGACTTCCTTTAACACACAACGAGGCTTTCAAAGTACCATCTACCACTTTTTTTAATGGCTAAAAATTTCAGCACGCAGCACTTGAGTTAAAAAATTAGCTTTTGTTAGAGTTGACTCATCCTACCTGCAGTTTTTGCTCTCAAAGATAAATACTACCTCCTTTAGCATGCTAGTTACTTTTTAACCTAGAGTTCCTTTTTGTAAGCAAACTATTAAAAGTCTTGAAAGGTGATGCTCACCACTCCTACATTCTTTGTGGCTTAGGGATTGTGTTTCTAGGGATTCTGGACTGAGAGCACTTATCTTTTCTTTGCTCATTGGCACTCCCCACCCATTTATCTTCCTGATTAGCTGTCTTACGATGGGTGCGTGGGTAGTTGGGGTGCAGCTCTCAGAACAGTCCATCATGTTCCAGGTGGAGATCAATCAAAGGCCTCATCTGTAGTGTGAACTCATCGCTGCCCCTGCCCAGTGATCCCTGTGATTTATTTAGCTCTCTGTTTCATAGACTTTCTTTGGGTATGTTAAAACTGACCATGGTATGCTAATTTCAGATGAAACCATGTTTCAGAACATTAATGTTCTCTTTTGTAATGCTCTGTAGTGTCTATATATGTCACATGTCACATTTTTAAATTAACAGCTTGTTGGTGAAAAGGACCCCTCGAAGTGTTGGATATAGACCAGACTGTAAGTGAATTACTTATTGTCAATCATTTAGCCATCTTTAACCCAAACTAATTTTATAAATGAAACTAGAGGCCCAGTGCTCAAAATTTGTGCACTCGGGGAGAGTCCCTCAGCCTGGCCTGCGTCCTTGGGGGATGTCCCTGCAGGGAGCGGGCCTAAGCCGTCAGTCAGACATCCTTAGCGCTGCCACGGAGGTGGGAGAGGCTCCTGCCACCTCCACTGCCCTTGCCAGCCATGAGCCTGTGGGAGCACACTGACCACCAGGGTGCAGCTCCTGCGTTGAGCATCTGCCCCTTGGTGGTCAGTGCGTGTCATAGTGACCGGTCATTCTGCCATTCAGTCGATTTGCATATTAGCCTTTTATTATGTAGGATAGGATGGTTTAGAGTTACATTAGAGAATATTTGTAGAGAAGGCACATTTGATATGAAAGTGATGTTTTCTGGCCCTTGCCGGGTAGCTCAGTTGGTTGATGCGTTATCCCAATGTTCCAAGGTTGTGGGTTTAATCCGTAGTTAGGGCACATACAGTGGTTAACCGATGAATGCATAAATAAGTGGAACAATGGAACAATGGCTGGATGTTTCTCTGTTTTTCTCTCCCTCTCCCCCCCTTTCTTTCTCTCTTCCTCCTCCCCCCCTCTTTCCCCCTCCCCTCTCTCTCTCTCTCTATCTCAAGTAAAATTTAAAAATATTTTTTTAAAAAGTGATATTTTCTGTATCTAAATGATGAATTATGATTCCTTTTAGTTGTTGGATTTGAAATTCCAGACAAGTTTGTTGTAGGATATGCCCTTGACTATAATGAATACTTCAGGGATTTGAACGTAAGTAAAACTTCTTTTTCTCACTATCATTTTTCAGAACCCATATAAAAATTTACGAAAGAGAATTGTTTTCTCTTTCCAGCACCTCATAATTTGAACAGACTGATGGTTCCCATTAGTCACATAAAGCTGAAGTCAAGTAAAGACGTCCTTAGAGCTGGAACTTGGCCAGGCTAGGGTGACACTTCTTTCTGGCTGAAATAGTTGAACAGCTTTAATATACACTAACTGTCCCATTATTATTTCAGATGATAGATGTGCTCATAAGTAAGAAGTAAATGAACTAGTTTAAGTCTTTTAATTCACTCTCCTTCAAATACCCGCCTCCTACTATTGAGGCAGGAGTTCTGAGAATGAATTTATGAGCATAAGTGAGGAAGATTAGTAAGACTACACAAACCTCTGTTTGTTTAGTAAAAATGCCTGCAGCATAATACTATTCTTATAAGGTATGCAAATTGCTGTTCTTGCCTTTCACTTCAGAACACACTTTTCTAATGTGAATTTCTGGATTTTTATTTTTTAGCATGTTTGTGTTATTAGTGAAACTGGAAAAGCAAAATACAAAGCCTAAGATGAGAGTTCAAGTTGAGTTTGGAAACATCTGGAGTCCTATTGAAATCACCAGTAAAGTTATCAAATGTTCTAGTTCTGTGGCCAGCTGCTTAGTAGAGCTTATTGCATGTATCTTCTAAGAATTTTATATGTTTTGTAATTTAGAAATGTCAGTTGCTGCATTCCTGAACTCTTTATTTGCACTATGAGCCTAAAGACTATCAGTTTCCTTTGGGTGGATTGTTATTTGACTTGTGAATGAAAAAAATCTCTTAAACCACACCACTATTGAATAAAAATATTGAAATTGTATCTGTAAGAAACATTTAAAGAGAAGATATATTAGTTTTTAATTGGTATTTTAATTTTTATATATTCAGGAAAGTACAGAAGTGATTGAATATTGTTAATTATACCACTGTGTGTTTAGAAAAGTAAAAAGCAGTCAGGTTTTATATCTAAGACAGCACCTAAGAGATATTGTTATATCAGATAAACCATATGTCCTGGAATTATTTAAGTAGTGTTTCAGTATTATTAACTTTATTTTCCCGCTTGTTCACATTATTTTCAGTGAATCTTTGTCAACAGTTCCTTTTAAGTACAAATCAATAAATTCCAGAATAACATTGCCACTTTTTGAATTCATCAGTGTAAAAATCCTTAAAATAAAGGCTGTCTCTTTAAAAGAAACTATGCATACCTATCATTTCTCTACAAATTAACCTAGTGTAGTTTTCTTTTGGTTTCCTTTTCCTTGTCTGTTAAGTTTTAGTAACTAGTTTAATTGTAATCTTTACCAAGCATGGTGAATGATGATTGTCTGATAGAATGGATAGGTGGAACTGGCGAAATTCTTACCTGCTTCAGAGACATTAACTTTCATACAAATGGTATACCTTACTACATTTTACTATGCTAAAATGATATGACTTTCTCTTGGAATTCTGTTGGAAATTGTTTAGATTGTAATCTCATCTGCATCACAACAATTTGTTTTCAGACATGTACAATTACCTTCGTTGTACAGACCAGTGGTCGCAAAAATGAACGCCTCATGAGAACACGCCTTACGGGGACACGCCACATGGGGACACGAGCCACAAGGACACGCGTCACGAGGGCACGTGGCACGGGGACACAGCCCACTAGGACACGACCCATGAGGAGCGTCCGGGTTTCCACGCCAAATGACTAGAAGCGCACTAGGACCTGGTTGTCGTGCTGAGGATCAAGCGGGATACTAACGTGTTCATAAACGTAAGCGGTTCTGCCCGCCATGTCCT
>NW_005871050.1:5166897-5169732 GCF_000147115.1 Myotis lucifugus | reverse complement strand
TTTTGTGGAAGAGCCACACTCAAGGGGGCCTAAAAGAGCCACATGTGGCTCGCGAGCCCGCAGTTTGCCGACCACTGGTATAGACTAAAGAATAACAACAACAATACCTTTTGTTTTCTGGGAGCAGGAAGAAAAGTTTTAAAACAAACAAACAAAAAAAAACACCTCTTAATTGCTTCTCTGTTCCAGGTAAGGTATGAACTAGCAACTTGTAAGCCATCTAGCTATATTTATAGCTTAAAAAGTTTGCTGCAACTCCCAGCAGCAAAGTAGGGAACTTTAAATAATAATTTGTTATTGCCCTAGAACTTTCTAGTTAATAAAACTTTTTCATTTTTGTTACCTCATTTGATCTTCATAACCCTATGAAGTTGAGGTCAGTGTTACCACATGTGAGTGTAGTATTCAATATAACTCCTGATTCTTCCCCCCCACCCCTGTTCCAATATGTCACCTCACTGAAGTAATTTACAACTAATCTTCCTCTCATTGCTAATCTTCCTTACCCAATCTCTTTTCAGTTGCACTCACCATCTTTATTAGGTTGAACCATATGAAATTATCATTTTTGTAGGTAAAGGTAGTTGGGTTTTGGCAATTTTGAGTAGTGTAACCTAATAACATGCTGTATAATTTACATTTGTATTTATTGCTCACTGTCTCCCCCCCGCCCCACATCTTAAAATGTAAGCTCCATAAGGAAGGCAAGAATTTGTATGTCTTGTTCACTGATGTATGTTTACCTAGTCTCTCAAAGATAGTAGAAGCTCAAATTGTTGTTGAAATAATGAATAGCTAAGAGCTTGGTTTTAGACTGTCCTGACCGTGGCTTATATAGCTATGTGACATTGGGTTACTTAACTTTGGGACAAGTTTACTCCACTGACTAATGGGGATAATGCTGTCTCTTTCACAGACTTACTGTGAGAATTAATTAGATTAGATAGCTCAGGTAAAATAGGACAGTGGCCTGGGACATACCAAGTGTTTCATAAACATTAGTTGCTACTTCAAAAATGAATGTTTTGAGATGTTAGGTGCACAGCTAGTAAGAGGCAGAGATTTAACCCAAAATCTGTCTGATGCCTGCTACAGTATCATGAAGAAGATGAACTGTTTCTCCTTCTGACTCATGTAAGCTCTTTAGTTTCTGGTTAAGTAATGTTTTAGCTGGTTGGCAAACCCAACAAGAAATCTAGCTAACAGCTAGGAAGGAACCGCCTAAAGCTCATGTACTTTTCTAATAAGAATGTTCCTCAGACCTTCGTTAACCTGATTTTTGGGCATACAACTCTAATATTTTATTTGTTTAACCAATGTTGAACAGAATATAGTCCCTTTATAAGATGGGGGAAGGGAGATGCTGACAGCAACAGCAGTAATTTTCAGGAGAACTGTCTGTCAAAGGTAGAAAAAGATATTAAAATGAAAAAAGTTGTAGCCTCTTGGGGCCATTTTTTCATTTAGTATAGGAGCAAATGGTCATAAATGTCACACCTCAGTAACCCCTAAGGGCTATACTTTCATTACAACCCTGTATAATAAGGGATGCTCATAAGGAAAGGAAAATGAAATTTGCTTGATTATAAGAGATAGGGAAGCTTGGGATCTGTTTTAGGAATGTTACTATCCAAGGGAATGTTGGTGATTAAAGAAGAGGTGGTGACCTGGAAAATTCATATGTATTGAACCCATCATGTTTTCTTGTACGGTGAATGCTTAGAATATTATATGTGTACTATACCTATAAATATAGGTAGGTCCCCATATTAATTCCATGTATAAAGGATTTATAGATAATCTGGCTACTGCTCTAATTAATTAGCTTGGAAAGCTAATCAATTAATGTCCTTTCCTACATTTGAGATTCTAGAAACACACTGAGCATCCTCCATGGGCCAGGTACTGGGGAAGACAGGGAAAGGTGGTTTCATGAAGATTTCATTCTAGTTGGGCAAAGGGATAGTAAATAAGAATTTCAAATAGTGGCAGGCTGTGCAGAACCTAAAACAGCAATGTAACAGGATGGGGGTAGGGATGAGGAGTAGGCACCATATGTTAGGTGGTTAGGTCTTGCTTGAGCTTCAACTGAATGGAAAAGAAGCCAGCCACATGAAGGGCTAGGTGTAGACAGTTCCTTGCAGCAGGAATAACAAATGCAAAAGGTGCTGAGATGGTGACTGTTAACCTAAAAATAAAAAGCAGTTCAAAGTGAGAAGCAACAAGCATTTATTTGAGATCAAAGAATAGCTATTTGGGAAGCACTGATTCAGGCAGAAACCCAGATCATGTTCCAATTAGGATACAAAGACAATGATGTTTATGAGAAAGGGAAGAGGAACAATTATATCAAGAGACAACATAAACATAGTGATGTTAATTCTAAACAACTAGAGGCCCAGTGCACAAAATTTGTGCATGGGGGGTGTCCCTCAGCCCAGCCTGCACCCTCTCCAATCCAGGACCCCTGCAGGATTGGGCCTAAACCAGCAGTCAGACATCCTCTCGCAACCCGGGACCGCTGGCTCCTAACCGCTCACCTGCTTGCCTGCCTAATTGCCCCTAACTACCACTGCCTGCCTGCCTGATTGTCCCTGCTTGCCTGGTCGCCCCCAACTGCCCTACCCTGCAGGCCTGATCACCCCCAACTGCCCTCCCCTGCAGGGCTGGTCCCCTCCAACTGCCCTTTCCTGCAGGCCTTGTCCCTTCCAACTGCCCTCCCTTGCAGGCCTGATTCCCCCCCACCAACTGCCCTCCCCTGCAGGCCTGGTCCCCCCCCCAACTGCCCTCCCCTGCAGGCCTGGTCCCCCCAACTGCCCTCCCTGCAGGTCTGTT